>NW_023994086.1:15000-292500 GCF_015586225.1 Lucilia sericata | reverse complement strand
TTTTACGATCGGTTCATAATTGGTCATATCTCCCATACTAGGCCCTGTCACGAAAATTTAGAATTTTCTTAAATCTTTTCACATTAAATATTGCTACATCTAAGATATGGTTTAGGCGCTTTAAAAATATAAAAGAAAATGGAGTTTGTAATGTTCACTAAATCTTGCAATTGTAACAGATTTAAGCTGTTTAAATCTTGGGGTTTTTCTATTTAAGACATGAGAAAACTTATTTCTACAAATATTTGATCAATTAAAAAAGTATTAATACAAAAGTAGCTGGTGGAGGGTATTTAAGATTCGGCTTGGCCGAATATAGCACTTTAACTTGTTTTTTATTCTAAAGCCTTGGGATACGCAGTGGGGAAGAATCGAAATTTTTTGGAAATAAATCTGGCATTTCTAAACGGCTGATCCGATCGGGATAAAATTTGGCGTGAGCGTAGCCAAGGAGTATTCGAGTTTAAGTTTTGAAGATGAACCCCGCAGATGCCCCAGGGACGGCGCTGTGGCGGCTCAAAATAGGGTACCTACGACATGTAAAATTTTTAAACTCGTGCCATTTTTTTGTTTTTCATCCAAATACAAAGATTTTTATATTTTCTGAAAGCGCTCGACGAGATCTTGAAAAAACATGCTTGGACATACTACTTATCTCTTATAATATCCGTTATAGTTATAGGCATTTAAAAATTTTGTGATACAAAATTTACCATACCTTGGTCCGCCTTTTTTTGAATACTGGGCGTAATTTTGGACCAAATGGGCTCAATTTCCAATAATATACAAAAAATTTCAGATCAATATCATTTACAGATACAAAAATATACGTTTTTTAATTTAAAAATTCAAAAAATTTTAGATTTTTGCAGTTTTTTTGCCAAAAATGTGTCTTAACTCTTTTATTAATAAAATAAAATTTTCTTTAAGAACATATAACAATTTTATAGTTTTCTAAAAGATATCTTTACGCAGAACTCTTTGGCGTAAAAAACTTGTCCTATTTTTTGAAAATGTTGCGTCCTTCCGAATATGACCTATTTTTTATCAAAATTTCAACTTTGGGCGACATGTTCTAAAATCCCAAAGCTGGGATCAGAAAACTGAAAGCAGTTTTGGAAATCTAAATATGTTTTCTATTTACTCCAAAAGTATTTTCCCAGCCCTGAAAGAAATGTGGACCCTATGGGCAAAAAAGTAAAAAATCCCATTTTTGGGATTTTCATTCCTATTTTTGGGGATTGCGGGATGCCCTTTGACCTTTTCAATTTTTTTTTGCATTTTCTTATTTGAAATGACAAAATTAAACAAGCGTTGAAAACTTCATTGAGTTTTGTTCATAAATAAAGATTTTGTCATATATTACATATTTGTTTAATTTCTAAAACTATGATTTATATCAAAATTTTAATAGGGTCGCAGATAGCTACAACAATTTAGTCCATATTTATCCCTTAATATCATTTTTTAGTTAGATATGGAAATTCTCGATTCTTTACAAAAATTTTCAAGCCAATATATCAATTACATTCAAAAATATGTTCATTTAAACCTGTATCCTTTAATTTCATATTTTTCATATTTTAGTATTAAATATGACAGAACATATTTAAATCTTATATTTACCTATTTTCTATTTGTTTGCTTATCCTTATAATTGAAAGGCCCTATTATGCTTAAATTTTCATAAATTTATAACTATTTTTTAGCAAAATTTTTTCGACAGATCATTTCGTTCTGTTTCGTTTATGATCATGTCGATTCATTCACTAATAAGAAATATCAATGACTGAATTACAGGTTATAGTAATATAGTCCTAAATGTTAATAGGTAGACAATTCTTAATTTTTTACTTTGGAATACCTGTATCGGAAATGACAAGAATTGGTATATAAGTAAACTTCTCAGATTTTAAGTACCATATTTAATAAATCTACAATGAAGATTACATTAAAGTACGAAGAGTTGTGTTCCGTTTTATGGAGTGAATCTTCAAAAGGGCCAGAAAGAATTGAAGACATTTCAAATTATATAAAAACTGCATATAGTAGAAAAGTAGACAAAACAGGCATATCAAAAATTGAAAACTTTTTAAAACTTTTTGATGTAAAAAGTAAGTCTGTGGATGGAAATCAAAAGAAATTTCGATTAAAATTTTGTAGTTGGATGGAAACTACTACGGAAATCTCAACTTACAACACATCAACAGGAGCGCCTTGCAAGTCATACGAAGACTTCAAGGTCAAAAAAATGAGGGTCACACAAAAACTTTTTTCAATCTCAAATGAGGAAATTGCTGATACATTTAACGAAATGCTGAAAAAGGAAAACCAACCTATGGATGCCGTAGATATTGCAACTACTCTTCCTAATGCATCACCAAAACGACTTAAGCGAATTGTGGAAAGTATACCAACTCCAACATCACAATCAAATTTTACTGAAGAGGAAGCAATAGCGCTTATGTTGGAACTGGGTCTCAGTCGAAATAAGTACCAAATATTAAGGAAAGCTCTGCATGAAAAAGGACACAATATATTACCATCATACAAGGCGATCCAGGAAAAAAAACAAACTATCCTACCATCACCTATTGCTGTTAATGATGTGGAAGCTTGTATTGATATATCATCTTTGCTCGAAAACACAGTATCAAGAATTGTGTCAGACTTTTCAGAAGACCAACTAAGGAAAATTCATAACTGTGATGTTGTCTTAATGTGTAAGTGGGGATGTGACGGTTTATCAGCACTTCCAGAATACAAACAAGCTTGTGGAAGTCGGACATTAGCAGACTACAAAAGTGTATTTATGTCATCATTAGTGCCATTACGAATTCGTTCATATTCCCTTAATCCATCATCGTCAAGCATCGGAAATTCATTTGAAGATATATGGATCAATACAACTCCGGGTTCAAAAAATTTTTGTAGACCCATTGGATTTGAATATATAAAGGAGTCAAAGAAAACAACAAAAGATTTAGTGGAATATTTAAAAGACGAAATAAATGCACTGGAGCCCATTTGCATAAAAATAAAGGAATTCTCTATTAACGTATCATATCAGCTAAGCTTAACAATGATTGATGGAAAGGTCAGCAATGCCATAACAGAAACTTCTTCCTTCTGGAGATGCTCAATATGTAATGAAAAAAAGTCGCAATTCTCAAATATAAACAAAAGCAGAAGTATTAATGAAGAAGTCCTGTCTTTCGGAATTTCACCACTTCATGCCAGAATACGATTTTTGGATTACTTTTTACACATAGCATACGACCTCAAATATAGAAGTGGGCCAGAGAATCTTACTAAATCAACAAAAAATAATGAAGAATTGAAAGAACTGAGAGCTGCGAAAAAAAGCAGAATCCAAGAAGAATTTAAAGTTCAGATGGGATTAAACATCGACAAACCACTTCCAAGTTGCGGTAGTACAAATTACGGTAATACGGCGAGAAGGTTTTTTCGTGATTTTGAAATTACTTAAAAAATAACTGGAATCGAAAAGGAGCTGCTTCGAAGAGTTAACACTATTTTAATGGCACTGAATAGTAAACATAAAATTAATGGAAATCGATTTGGGGAATATACATCTGAAATTTCTAAATTACTTGTATCTCTGTATCCATGGAGGGAACTAACACCAACAGTACACAAAGTATTGTGCCATGGTCAAATAATAATTGAATCGAATATTCTTCCACTTGGAGAGTTAACAGAAGAAGCCCAGGAAGCGAGGAATCGAGATTTTAAGCATGTTCAACTATTCAGCTCAAGAAAATGCTCCAGGCAATCACAGAATGAAGATATTTTTAATAGTTTACCTCTATCTTCTGATCCTGTTCTTTCAACTATGCGAAAAAGATGGATTTGTTATGAAACTCTATCATCTCAAAACAAGGAAGATTTAAAGGACTTATATTACCTTCTGGATATGTATACCGATATGACAGACTATTTAATAGAAAATAAGTAGTGTTAGGAATTAACTATATAAGTAGGTTGTAAGAATTAATTGTATTATGTTTAAGATAAACAGTTCAAATAAAAAAAGCTATTATACTAACTGATGATATTGTATTAAATTGTGTTTTATATTTCGGTGGGCGGGAAAGGTGGTTTGTGTGGGGTGATTTAGGTGTTGTTGTGCGTGACTCATAATGAAATTATAATTTTTTTATTGTATATACAATGTTATAGTCTTTAATAAAATAATTAACTAAATAATTTTTAAAAATTGTCCAAATATTTTATTCAACACCAAATGTATGTTCTGTCATACTTAATACTAAAATATGAAAAAGATGAAATTAAAGGACACAGGTTTAAATGAACATATTTTTGAATGTAATTGAGATATTGGCTTGAAATTTTTTGTAAAGGGTCGAGAATTTCCATATCTAACTAAAAAATGATATTAAGGGATAAATATGGACTAAATTGTTGTAGCTATCTGCGACCCTATTAAAATTTTGATATAAATCATAGTTTTAGAAATTAAACAAATATGTAATATATGACAAAATATTTATGAACAAAACTCAATGAAATTTTCAACGCTTGTTAAATTTGTCATTTCAAATCCCGCAATTCCCAAAAATAGGAATGAAAATCCCAAAAATGGGATTTTTTACTTTTTTGCCCATAGGGTCCACATTTCTTTCAGAGGTTTCCAAAACTGCTTTCAGTTTTCTGATCCCAGCTTTGGGATTTTAGAACATGTCGCCCAAAGTTGAAATTTTGATAAAAAATAGGTCATATTCGGAAGGACGCAGTGGCAACATTTTCAAAAAATAGTACAAGTTTTTTACGCCAAAGCGTTCTGCGTAAAGATACCTTTTAGAAAACTATAAAATTGTTATATGTTCTAAAAGAAAATTTTATTTTATTAATAAAAGAGTTAAGACCCATTTTTGGCAAAAAAACAGCAAAAATCTAAAATTTTTTGAATTTTTAAATTAAAAAACGTATATTTTTGGATCTGTAAATGATATTGATCTGAATTTTTTTGTATATTATTGGAAATTTTGTTGTCTAACTAACAAGAAAAAATTGAGTCCATTTGGTCCAAAATTACGCCCAGTATTCAAAAAAAGGCGGACCAAGGTATGGTAAATTTTGTATCACAAAATTTTTAAATGCCTATAACTCGGATATTATAAGAGATAAGTAGTATGTCCAAGCATGTTTTTTCAAGATCTTGTCGAGCGCTTTCAGAAAATATAACAATCTTTGTGAAAAACAAAAAAATTGCACGAGTTTATTATATCCGTTTTATTGGCCAGTTATTATTGTTGCTTCGATTAAGTTGTTCATTAATTTCTTAACTGTTAATCGAGTACTATACAAAGGCGTGGTAGATCAATATTTCGCAATAAAATAATTGGAACGCCAATTTTCAACTTCAATTCGTGGGGTGGAAGCCTGGTAAATCAAGTGTATTCATTATTTGTAACAGTATCGATGGATTTATAGATTTTTAAACTACCATCGATTGTATTAAAAATAATATTATTGATAAAATTAACGTCAATGTTTTTGGATGCCAGTAAAGCACGCTCACACCACTGCCTATTTTTGAAATTACGTTGAAGATCTGGAAAAACACAATTTATTAAGTCTTTCTTTGATTGTGTTAGAGGGAAACTTTACACAATTTGTGGTTGGGTCAATTGACATTTTTCCATTTCCTAAATTCAGCAATTGTTTTGCAAAACCTGAAGTTGAATGACCGTTTTGCATCATGTTGCCAGAGATATGATGATTTCAGGCAAGCATTGAGTTCATCAGGTGGTGAACTAGGTATCACAGGAAGTGTCTGGCGAAAATCCCCCGCTAAAAGAATTAATGCACCTCCAAATAAATTAGAATTACTTCTCATGTCCTTTAAAGTGCAATCTTCTAATGATTTTTTGTGGGCCATGGTGCATTCATCATACACTATTATTTTACATGTTTGTAAGATTTGACCCATTGAAGAATTTTTCTTAACATTGCATGTATAATCTTCAGAAAATTGTGTTTTCAATGGTAATATGAGTGCATAATGCGCAGTTCTGCCTCCATCTTAAAGAGTTGCTGCGATACCTGATGACGCAATGGCTAAGGCAATATTCTTTCGTGAACGAATTTTAGCTAAAATCAATGAGATGAGAAAAGTTTTTCCGGTTCCCCCTGGCGAATCAATTAAATATAGTCCTCCTTGTATTTATATAAATATATGTATACATAATATTCTTTGATACACTTCAAAACTATATATATATATATCCATATAAAGAAAAGTTTCTCGTACAATTTTAGGATTTTAGCTGTTATGTTTTCATCGATATAGGATTTTTCATATTTATAGGCCTCCTCCATTATTGCTAGCATTTTTTGGTCATACACATACATTTCGATAGTAACATTATTAGTAAAGTATTTGATAACTGTAACTTTTAAAGTTATTTAAGGGGTAACCCCCATCTATAGGGCTCTCTATTTTATAGTTCCAAAAATTTATATGGGGGTGCACGCCCGCTGGTCCACCCACCTTTGTTTCAATTATTTACATTGATATTGTTGTTTTTCAAACAAAATTTAAAGATTCTAGTTTATATAGTCTCCTAGATAATCAACTTTGTATGAGAGATGGCACGCCCATAAATATTAGTATACCAAACATAAGTATTCCTACAAAGTTTCATGGTCCTAGCTATTATAGTTTGCCTAATATACAAATTTCAGTATAATCTCTGTGTGGGAAGTGCCGCGCCTACTTAAAAAGCCTATTTTTGGCATAGAATAGAAATAAATATATGAACAATGTTTAATTATTTACCTTATATTTCAGGGGCGTGGAAATTTTCTTAGGCTGCCCATTTTTGTCTCAAATATTCATATGAATGTAAAATTCGGCACTGCAAAATTTGAGGACTGTTACTACGCTACATTCTCAGATATTCCATTTTTATTATAATTTTGTGTATGGGCGTGGCATCTCGTCCACTTGAAATTTCAAAACAAAAAGTAGCCTTGTTTATGTAGTCTCCTAGATAATCAATTTTGTAAATATTAGTATACCAAACAGAAGTATTCCTACAAAGTTTCATGGTCCTAGCTATTATAGTTTGCCTAATATACAAACTTAAGTATAATCTCTGTGTGGGAAGTGCCGCGCCTACTATAATTAAAAAACCTATTTTCCGCATGGAATAGAAATAAATATATGAACAAAGTTTCAAGATTATAGATATTGTAGGTTACCAGATATTTGAGTTTAATTATTTACCTTATATTTAAGGGGCGTGGCAATTTTCTTAGGCCGCCCATTTTTGTCTCAAATATTCATATGAATGTAAAATTCGGTACTGCAAAATTTGAGGACTGTTACTATGCCACATTCTCAGATATTCCATTTTTATTATAATTTTGTGTATGTGCGTGGCATCTCGCCCACTTGAAATTTCAAAACAAAAAGTAGCCTATTGTTCCTTCCAGATATAGAGGAACACACAGTGAAAATTTCAAGAAGATCGGTTCAGTAGTTTAGCCTTCTATAAAGTACAAGCAAACAAACATACATTGATTTTCATATATATACATATATATTTCATGTATAGATAAGTGTGGAAATAATAAATAAATAAATAAATGTATTATGTAGTCCAGACAGTCCTTAAATTTTATATCACATTTTAAAAAATGTAAAAAAAATAATTTACTTAAACTAATTTAGGTTTTTTTAAAGTGCAAAAAATAGTATTCGAATTTTTTATATACATCATATTTAGATTAGCATTATGAAGTAAAAATAAATGATTAAAATTAAATTAATATTTTGTATATGCAATTACAATTTCCAAGCGACGTGGGACCGTTTCTACCAATTTATGGAATAGTTCTGGCGTTATTATGTCCCATTCTTCATGCAAAGCAACCGTATGGTGGTTTTGGAGGATAATGGGTGATTTAAAAGTTGTTCTTGTAAATATAACCGCAAATTTTCAATGGAGTTTAAGTCCAGACATTAACTCCATTGAAAAATTGGTGAAAGAAGATACTTAGTGTTGTAAACGATCAACATTTTCACGTACCAGGTCGTGTATTTTGAAACGTTTTTCTGTTGAAAAATAAATTGAATGGGTTGCAGCCTCATTTTGGTGGTACCAGCATGCAAATTCTGCTCTAAAAATTGACAAGTGGACCTTCCAGTCTATATTTACAATAATAAATTTTAGCAGTTCAACAGCGAGGACGGACACAGAACCCCAAAATATGACTGAGCAATCTGGGTCCTTTACAGTTGGTTTTAAGTTAGATAATTCCAAGGCATCTCCAAGCTTTCGCCATATCATTTGACGACCGTCTGAGCCAAAAATATTATATTTGTTCTCATCGTCGAAGATAACCTCCTTCCAGAATCCAATATTCTTACTTATGAGTCTATTTGCGGAGTCAAGACACATCGATTAACTTCGATATGAGCGGTTTCCACCTTGGTACTTGACCATGCAAATTATTGCTCCCTAGTACTTTGCGCACAATTTCGATACTAATTTTTATCCACAGGACTGTCCTGAGTTCGTTGTTAATTTTTGGAGCTGATAGATAAAGGTTCCTTCGGTATTTCCTCAGTATTTCTCTGTCGTCCTGTATTGACAGCAGTTTTGGATGACTTGATAATGGTAAATACTCGTTGGAATTCTTTGTTCCATACGTGTAATGACAAAATATATTGTCGAGGGAAATCTATCAAACATTTCCTATATGTATTTAATTGATCGGCCTTGATTATACAGATAAAAATTAATTTTTTAATTTGAATTGATCAACTCTTTTTCTTTGAACATTTTAATCGCTTACACAGGAAGGATTTAACACATAATTATGCAATTTTCCAAAAAATATAATGTTAAATATTCCATATAACCACTACCTGCATAACAGGTTCATTAATGGGCAATAAAACACGTGTACAAGGATTCTAAAAAAGTTCTTAGAAAAAATTTGAATATATTTTCGCAGTACCTGAAATGACCCTTATTGGGTTTTTTTCATTTTCTTGGAAACTACTAATGAGTTTTTATTACTTTTTTTCTTATATTTCGTAAAAATAATAAAAATTAATAAAATTTCATTAAACATTTTAAATACAATTATAATTTTTTAAATAGCATCATAAAATAACACAGTAATTTATAAAAAATAATAAAAACGAATATTTATGTGAGACACTGTATATATAAAAATTATTGAGCAGATATAAACGAAGAACATTGTAAACAACAAAGATTAATTCTGACAGACTTCGCTGATCAATGCTCAGTGATTGTACGAGATTTTAACTTTTCTAAGTTAAAATAATTTTCAATATTTTTTATTTAAACGGAATAAAAATCCTTAAACTCTTATGTAGGGTATTTATTTAAACCGTTATTTAATTTTATTAAATATTTGAAAACTAATTAAATATAATTAAATGTATGAAAAATCTTCTGTTCGCAGCGAGGCAGTAAAAGCAAGTGAGTTTTAATAATAATTTCAATTTAAAAAGAGCCAAAAAAAGTGCGTATCAATATTTAAATATAGCTTACGCATATAACATACATATTTACATACATGCGAATATGGTAAAAAGTGCGTAGCAAAAAACCAGTATTTTTCGCACTTCTTTTACTGCATTTACTTTAATGAGAGAAAATAAATCTCATTTAAGTAAATCTGCATAGAACTACCAAAATTAAACAAAAAAGTGCGTAAGCTTTTATGTGCATTGTTCACACTAGCAATGAAATTCAAAAAAAAAATAACTTAAATTGTTAAAGAGAAAAATAACAAATTAATGCAAATAAAATAATACAAAATATAAATATTAAAGTTGTTCACCAACATTCTCCCCCACTAAGGACGACAGTGCTTAAACCGAGGAAGAATCATCATCACCATGTAGTTTAAAGTTGTAATCATTTTCTTCGGCATTAAAGCTATCATTTGTAGGTAACAGGGCAACTTTAGACATTGGGCGTTTAAATGTTTTTCTGTTTGAAAATAGAGTGACCACCCTTACACAACCATCTTTGCCGGGATGAATATCTTGGATTCGGGCAAGCGGCCATTCTCCAGGGGCACCTCGTTCATCGAATACGACCACTAAATCACCAATTTTAGGGTTTTCAGTTATTTTGAGCCATTTGGGCCTAGCTTGAAGTCGACACAGCCATTCGTTACACCAACGTCGCCAAAAATGTTGCTTCAGCTTTTCGACGGTTTTCCATCTATTTAGTCGATCAATGTTGACATCCAGTAAATCTTCTTCCGGAACACATAGAGTAGGTTCCCCAATCAAGAAATGAGCTGGGGTGAGCGCATTGCAGTCAGATGGTTCGGAATTTAGAGGGCACAAGGGTCTGGAATTCAAACAGCTCTCAATCTGGGCTAAAAGCGTTGTAAGCTCCTCAAATGTCAAAATACGGTTCTGCATCACTCTCTTTAAGTGGTGTTTTGTAGACTTCACGCCAGCCTCCCAAAGACCACCAAAGTTTGGAGAGGCTGGAGGTATAAAATGCCATTTCGTACCATTTGCGGCCAGGCAGTCGCTTATCTCATATGAAATCGATGATTTGCTGCGATTATAAAGAATTTGTAGCTCCTTATTAGCTCCAACAAAGTTCGTACCACAGTCTGAGTACAAGTCGGTACAAGGGCCACGGCGGGACACGAAACGCCTGAAAGCGGCCAAAAAAGCATCGGTTGACAGGTTTGTTACTGCTTCCAAGTGTAAAGCTTTCGTAGTCATACATATAAACAAACAAATGTAGCCCTTTGTAGTTACTGAGTTTCTTGCAGTGGATTGTTTTATAGCAATTGGACCGGCATAGTCAACTCCACTGTGCTTAAACGGACGAGCAGGTTTATGACGAACACTAGGGAGATTTCCCATCATCTGCTGGGCTGCCTTTGCGTTATATTTGAAACACGTTATACATTTTCGCAAGACACGTTTAGCAATACTTCTACTTGATATTATCCAATATTCCCGTAGGACGTAAGCTTGCATTTGGATTAAACCGCCATGTAAAGTTTTTATGTGTGCATCTAGAAATAATAAATTAGTCAAAGGATTTTGCTTTTTAAGTAAAATTGGGTGTTTAGAACAATAATCAAGGTCAGAATTTTGAATTCTACCGCCAACTCTAAGTATTTGAGAGGAGTCAAAAAATGGGCAAAGTTGAGCTAAAGCGCTATTTTTTATAATTTGACCTCTCTTTTGAAGTTCAGAAATCTCTTGCAAAAAATCCACCTCTTGTGAAAGTTTAACAAGCCTTAAACGAGCAAATTTTAGTTCTTCGGTTGAAAGAAACCCTGTCATCTTACCGTTACCTTTTATTTGTGAATGTTTATAGTTTTGAGTATTGTGTTTAAAACGAAATATGTATGCAGTAACACGTATCAATTTGCAAAGTGAAGAAAATCTTGTTAATATTTCTGGATATTGTTTTATTTCAGCTACAACCGAGTGCATATTTAAAGTTGGTTCAGTAGAAATTTCATCCATTTCATTTAGATTTAGTTTCGGTTGTTTTGGCCAATTTTCTGCAGGTTCCGATAGCCATTTAGGGCCATGCCACCATAGTTCATGTTCAACCAATTCATTCGAAGATATACCACGGGAAGCGCAGTCAGCAGGATTTTCACGTGTAGATATGTATCGCCATTGAGAAGCATGACATCTGCGTTGGATTTCTGCCACTCTGTTTCCAACATATACGGGCCACTTAGATGACTGACCACGTATCCACGAAAGTACAGTTGTACTATCAGTCCAATAATAAACATTTGAAATATCTTGATCAAGTGAAGAAGTTATTCTGTCAACTAATTTAGCCAATAAAGTAGCAGCACATAATTCCATTCGAGGTATAGTTAACCGCTTTATAGGACCTACTTTAGTTTTCGCTTGTATTAAATACACTTTTGTACCCAAATCTGAAATAGTCTTAGCGTAGACAGCAGCCGCGTAAGCCAACTTAGATGAATCGGAAAAACCATGAATTTCAATTGAACCACATTTAAACGTTCCGATCCAACGAGGAATTTTAATTCTTTCAAGAAACTTTAGATTTTCGCGGTATGTTAACCATCTTTTTTGCATAGCGTCAGGTAAGCGATCATTCCATTCAATGCCAAGCAACCACAAATTTTGAAATTCAATTTTAGCAAGAATTGTAGTAGGGGAAAGCCAGCCTAAAGGGTCATAAAGTTTTGCTGAGTCTGAGAGTAAACTTCTTTTGGTAAATACTGATGTATCTTCAATATTGATCTTAAATGAAAAGCAGTCGTCTATCGTGTTCCACTCGAGTCCAAGAGCCTTTACGGTATTAGGTTGATTTAGTTCAAATATATCAGATTTTTCTCTGTAGTCTACAGGAATCAATTCTAGCAATTCCTTCGAGTTTGTTGTCCATTTACGTAAATTAAACTTGCCTTCATTAAGTAAACTACATAATTGAGTATGCAAATGGTAAGCTTCAGATAGACTATCAGCTCCAGAAATTACGTCATCGACATAAGTATCTGAATTGAGCACATTACATGCCATCGGATATTTTTCCTTTTCGTCCAACGCTAGTTGTTGTAAAACCCTAATCGAAAGAAAAGGAGCGGGTGTAGTACCATAAGTAACCGTTGAGAGCTTATAAATTGATATCTGTTCAGAGCCACTATTTCTCCACAAAATTTGTTGAAACTTTCGTTGTTCCTGTACCACAAGTATTTGTCGGAACATCTTCTCCAAATCTGCCCGAAACCCAATTTTAAAACGTCTCCACCGATTTATAATTGTGGGCAAATCATTTTGCAATGCAGGACCAGGTGCTAGTTCCTCATTCAAGGAAGATTGAGCAGACCTTTTACAGCTACCATCAAAAACTACCCTCAATTTAGTAGTAGAACTACTCTCTCTTAACACACCATGATGAGGCAAAAAGAAACCATTTTTTTCTAAATCACGTGGATAGGTACCGACCTTTTCCATATGTCCGAGACATTCATACTCTTTCATAAAATCTAGATAAAGTTTTCCAAAGTTCTTATTCAATTTACATTTTGACTCAACATTCTTTAAACGAGAAAGTGCTGCATAATCCGTATGACCAAAGACTGGAAGCGGGAGGCCTTTAAGCAATGATTTAAATGGCAGTGATACGGTGTAACGCCCAGATGAATCACGAGAAGTAGTGCTTTTGAAATGTTGTTCGCAAAGGATTTCTTCTTCTGTCAAAGCTCTTTTTTCCAGCAATTCTTCTTGTTCCCAAAAGGACAGCAATTGCTTATCTAATGAACAAACATTTACTGTGATGATGTGCTCAGATGAGTTATCATGTGAGGGGCCAGAAACTATCCAACCGAAATGTGTGAGTTGTAAGAATAAACCACTTTCAAATTTTTGTTGCTGAGGTAATATGATATCTCCGTATACATCTCCTCCTAACAAAAGGTCAATTTCACCAGGTTTCGAAAAATAAGGATCAGCTAATGAAAATTTCTTTAAATCCGGTAATAATGTTTCGTTTATAGCCATAGGTTGATATGCCGTTATTTTCGGAAGAACCAAAGCCTCGCAATCTATTTTAAAATTTGTTTCGATTCTTGAGAATATTGCAAAATTAACGTATTGCTTTGAAATAGTAGATTGGTTTCCACCTACACCGCATATTTCCACAAAGTTCCTTTTATAAGATAAGTTTAAGGCATCTGCAGCCTTTTTGGTTATAAAGGTTGCTTGAGCACATTGATCAAGAAGAGCACGCAAAACAAAATCTCCCTGAGGGGTTTTTAAAACAACACGCATCGTAGCGAGGAGAACTTGGGGCCTTTTCCTCCTGTTAGATGTTTTACTATTGTCAACGACATGAGCGGTAACGTTTTCAATACCTTGAGAAGACGAGGATGTTTGAGAAGGTATAACAGGTTCAGGGGTCGGAGTATTAGGAACATGATTTATAAAATACTCATTATGAACAGTGGTATGGTGGTTTTGTTGGCAGACTTGACAGCGATAAGCTACATGACATTTGTTACTAAAGTGGCCTGAGGTTAAACAATTTCGACATATTCGCTTTGAATTCAAAAAATCTCTTTTTTCACTAGATGGTAAAGCAGAAAACTTGAAACACTTGAAAAGAAGGTGACGCTTATTGCAGCAGGGGCAGTTGTAGTCGGTACTTGTGGAAGCAGCATTTACATAACGTCGTAAATTGTTTCTACTTTTATTTTGATGTTGTGGGGTTTTTGGTTTCGAAAAAGGAACATTAGGGCTTGAATCAGTCTGATCAGAAATAGTTTCTAATGTTCGAAAAGTTGATTCCAAAAATTTGAACAAATCTTCAATAGGAGGGATTTGAGTCGAGGCATTAAGCGATTGCTCCCATTCCTTTCGGGTTTGTACATCTAGCTTATTTACTGTCATATAAATAAGCATAGCATGCTCACCTTCGGTGTTTATTTCTAAAGTACGTAGTAGGGCAATACTAGTTCGTGTTGTGTCTAAAATCGTCTGAATGCTTTTGGAAGAGCCATCAGACGAAGGTATAGCAAACAGTTTTTTTAAAAATAGTATCAACTATTTTTCTTTTATTATGATATCTATTCTGTAGAGCGGTCCATGCTAAAACGTAGCTTGAATCCGTTGCTGGATATTCATTCACGATATCCAAAGGAGTTCCTTTACAAGAATTTTTCAAAAAACAAAATTTTTGAACATCAGTTAGCCCAGAATTATTATGGACTAACGAAACGAACATGTCCTGATAAGACATCCAAGTGAGGTAATCACCACTAAAAACTGGCAAATCAATCTTCGGCAAACGAGCCTGAAGCGAAAAGGTTTCATTTCTAGAATGAGAGGGACCAGCAAACGTACTGGACTGAATTCCAGGAGAACGAGTAACAGAAGAATCCATGAAATCGAGCAATTGGCTTTTAAGGGTAAGAAACTCGTCTTGAAATTGATAATAAACATCGTCTTCGAAATACGGAATATTTTCTGTATTAATAGTATTGTCACGGACTACAGCGCATAATTGGGTATTCCCGTCTTTAAATTGCAAAAAATTTGATTCTATTTCGTCTAAAACAGATTGTGCGAAGCCATGCGTTTTATGCTGTCTTGAATTATATAACCTAGCAGTAAGTTTTAAATTTAAAAATAAATCTTTTTGATCCTCAATAAGATGGTGAATATCCGCCATTTTGTTCAAAACACTTTTTTATTTTCAGTATTGTATAATACAAAATGTTATGCATACATACAGTTTTCCAGAAACCACAAATTAAGGTAACTGTAACGCAGAGTTCCAAACCTTATTTTATTCGTTGCAGCAAGTTTCACTTTTCAAAATATCTTCAAGACTACAAGCGATTTTTCCAAAGAAGTTCTAGAGCCAAGTTCCAATCGCAAAGCAAGCAGTTCTAAGGGCAATAAGATTCCAATTCGTTACTCCAAATAGCACACAATTATTCATCAGTCCCGGGTTTCGGCACCAAATAATGTACGAAATTTTAACTTTTCTAAGTTAAAATAATTTTCAATATTTTTTATTTAAACGGAATAAAAATCCTTAAACTCTTATGTAGGGTATTTATTTAAACCGTTATTTAATTTTATTAAATATTTGAAAACTAATTAAATATAATTAAATGTATGAAAAATCTTCTGTTCGCAGCGAGGCAGTAAAAGCAAGTGAGTTTTAATAATAATTTCAATTTAAAAAGAGCCAAAAAAAGTGCGTATCAATATTTAAATATAGCTTACGCATATAACATACATATTTACATACATGCGAATATGGTAAAAAGTGCGTAGCAAAAAACCAGTATTTTTCGCACTTCTTTTACTGCATTTACTTTAATGAGAGAAAATAAATCTCATTTAAGTAAATCTGCATAGAACTACCAAAATTAAACAAAAAAGTGCGTAAGCTTTTATGTGCATTGTTCACACTAGCAATGAAATTCAAAAAAAAAATAACTTAAATTCTTAAAGAGAAAAATAACAAATTAATGCAAATAAAATAATACAAAATATAAATATTAAAGTTGTTCACCAACAGTGATCGAAATTACATTAACTTGGAGGGAACATATATAAAACAGAACAATAATAGAATGCAGATCTAAATATTTTACACATTTCCGTAAAAAATATAAAAGTGTGTATACTTTTTAAAAAGGACAAAGGAAACTCTTTTCAAAACAATTGAAAAATGTTAAATCGGTTAAGAAAATTATGAGATATAATTTTTTGGTCTGTCTAGTCAACAAAAAGCGTATTTTTCCAATAGCTTCCGATTTTTAGGGTATATTGAAGATTCTAAAAATGGTAAAATGATCTACTCATCTAGGTCTATAAAAAGCATTATATCGCGTAACGAGTGTTTTTTAGTGTCACACAGTGTTATTAGTTAATTAGTTTTGTAGAAAATAAAATTATTAAACTATCATTAAATTATGTTATATTGCAAATACATATATAGTATGATATGATAAACAATATGCCATTCCCGTATAACTTCGGTTAAGTACCTTCAGAAAACATCGTTGCAAATGGATAATTCATACCTTACCATCTTGCTATTAGTAATAAATAAAATCTTCCAAAGCTCGACAAGAATAGTAGGGAAAGTGGAACAGGCTATCAATCACGTGGGACTTGTCTTGGCTTCTTACTTCGAAGGGCAACTTGGAGTCTCGGAACCCAAATTACACACACGTGGTTCCAAATTATTCACGTGGTTCCAAATTTTGTTTAAAAGTTATGTGAAACACCGATTAAAAGGTTTAGGGGTTTCCACGTGAATATATGTATTCGTTTGGATTTATTTCAGTTCTCCGCATTACTAATAACTTTATTTTAACTACAATCTTAACCTCCGTTTTATTTAATTAACTAAATTAAGCAACAAATTATAATTTTTTGTCTTAAAATTTTAACTTAATCAACTGATCGATTTGAGGTCTCAATTAGGAAAAAATTTTTTCTCCTTCTCATCGTCAACTTCAATGACCATTCTACATTTTCAAAAAATTCATTCAGAAAGTCACTCATTGAGAAAATTAACGGCATATCATTGAATGTAATGCATTTTATCACTGAGCGTGAATTGAGAATTATTTTTTGTTGTTGTTATTTTAAATATCGGACCATATATTATAAATTCCTGCAATTTTAGAAAATATAGCAAACGTATAAATAATATTTCGACATGTTTTAATGAGAATTTCCAATATTGCAAAATTTGACCTTTGACCTCCAAAGTTTAAGCCTTAGGATTTCCCGATTTATATATAACTTCAGGGACATATTTTATATTATCTGAGAGATAATATTCCGTAAATATTTTGTTTAAAATGTATAACAGTAAAGAATAAGGACATAATTTCTAAAAAAAATAGTTTTGCCGTTCTAGAGTTATAGCTTCATATGTTAGCTTTTTGGCCAAACATTTCGATTTTTTAAACTTTGAGCGACGAGCGGCACGTGTTAACGTCTTTTAATCGAGCTCAAATTTAGGAAAGGGGAATCATTTTGTGGGGTTAAGACGAACAAGATTCCGACATTTTTTTCTCCCCATATAAGATACGGTCAGTCTAGTGGTGATAGAGGATATATATATGTTTGTCATTCCGTATGTAACATCAAGAAATATTCATCTGAGACCCAACAAAGTATATATATTCCAGGTCCTTATCAAATTCTGAGTCGATTTACCTTATATTTAAGGGGCGTGGCAATTTTCTTAGGCCGCCCATTTTTGTCTCAAATATTCATATGAATGTAAAATTCGGTACTGCAAAATTTGAGGACTGTTACTATGCTACATTCTCAGATATTCCATTTTTATTATAATTTTGTGTATGTGCGTGGCATCTCGCCCACTTGAAATTTCAAAACAAAAAGTAGCCTATTGTTCCTTCCAGATATAGAGGAACACACAGTGAAAATTTCAAGAAGATCGGTTCAGTAGTTTAGCCTTCTATAAAGTACAAGCAAACAAACATACATTGATTTTCATATATATACATATATATTTCATGTATAGATAAGTGTGGAAATAATAAATAAATAAATAAATGTATTATGTAGTCCAGACAGTCCTTAAATTTTATATCACATTTTAAAAAATGTAAAAAAAAATAATTTACTTAAACTAATTTAGGTTTTTTTAAAGTGCAAAAAATAGTATTCGAATTTTTTATATACATCATATTTAGATTAGCATTATGAAGTAAAAATAAATGATTAAAATTAAATTAATATTTTGTATATGCAATTACAATTTCCAAGCGACGTGGGACCGTTTCTACCAATTTATGGAATAGTTCTGGCGTTATTATGTCCCATTCTTCATGCAAAGCAACCGTATGGTGGTTTTGGAGGATAATGAGTGATTTTAAAGTTGTTCTTGTAAACATAACCGCAAATTTTCAATGGAGTTTAAGTCCAGACATTAACTCCATTGAAAATTTGGTGAAAGAAGATACTTAGTGTTGTAAACGATCAACATTTTCACGTACCAGGTCGTGTATTTTGAAACGTTTTTCTGTTGAAAAATAAATTGAATGGGTTGCAGCCTCATTTTGGTGGTACCAGCATGCAAATTCTGCTCTAAAAATTGACAAGTGTACCTTCCAGTCTATATTTACAATAATAAATTTTAGCAGTCCAACACCGAGGACGGACACAGAACCCCAAAATATGACTGAGCAATCTGGGTCCTTTACAGTTGGTTTTAAGTTAGATAATTCCAAGGCATCTCCAAGCTTTCGCCATATCATTTGACGACCATCTGAGCCAAAAATATTATATTTGTTCTCATCGTCGAAGATAACCTCATTCCAGAATCCAATATTCTTACTTATGAGTCTATTTGCGGAGTCAAGACACATCGATTAACTTCGATATGAGCGGTTTCCACCTTGGTACTTGACAATGCAAATTATTGCTCCCTAGTACTTTGCGCACAATTTCGATACTAATTTTTATCCACAGGACTGTCCTGAGTTCGTTGTTAATTTTTGGAGCTGATAGATAAAGGTTCCTTCGGTATTTCCTCAGTATTTCTCTTTCGTCCTGTATTGACAGCAGTCTTGGATGACTTGATAATGGTAAATACTCGATGGAATTCTTTGTTCCATACGTGTAATGACAAAATATATTGTCGAGGGAAATCTATCAAACATTTCCTATATGTATTTAATTGATCGGCCTTGATTATACAGATAAAAATTAATTTTTTAATTTGAACTCTTTTTCTTTGAACATTTTAATCGCTTACACAGGAAGGATTTAACACATAATTATGCAAGTTTCCAAAAAATATAATGTTAAATATTCCATATAACCACTACCTGCATAATAGGTTCATTAATGGGCAATAAAACACGTGTGCAAGGATTCTAAAAAAGTTCTTAGAAAAAATTTTAATATTTTTGCGCAGTACCTTTTTTCATTTTCTTGGAAACTACTAATGAGTTTTTATTACTTTTTTTTCTTATATTTCGTAAAAATAATAAAAATTAATAAAATTTCATTAAATATTTTTAAATACTATTATTATTTTTTAAATAGCATCATAAAATAACACAGTAATTTATAAAAAATAATAAAAACGAATATTTATGTGAGACACTGTATATATAAAAATTATTGAGCAGATATAAACGAAGAACATTGTAAACAACAAAGATTAATTCTGACAGACTTCGCTGATCAATGCTCAATGATCGAAATTACATTAACTTGGAGTGAACAAATATAAAACAGAACAATAATAGAATGCAGATCTAAATATTTTACACATTTCCGTAAAAAATATAAAAGTGTGTTTACTTTTTAAAAAGGACAAAGGAAACACTTTTCAAAACAGTTGAAAAATGTTAAATCGGTTAAGAAAATTATGAGATATAATTTTTTTGGTCTGTCTAGTCAACAAAAAGCGTTTTTATACCCTCCACCACCATCAGTGGTGATAGAGGGTATATATAAGTTTGTCATTCCGTGTGTAACACCTAGAAATTTTCACCTGAGACCTAACAAAGTATATATATTCTTGATCCTTATGAAATTCTGAGTCGATTTAGCTATGTCCGTCTGTCTGTCTGTCTGTCTGTCTGGTTAAAACACGCTCACGTTAAAACTAAGCAAAAGAAATCAGCCAAATTCACTAAGAATATTCATTATTGTCCTAAGCAGTTTGGTATTGAAAATCAGCAAAATCGGTTCACAACGTAAAAAGTTATAAGTAAAAATTTCAGACTACCTCGAAAAAAATTACTGTTTTTACATAATTCTTTTGAAGTTTTCTCGGAAACTACCAAAGATATTTCGATGAATTTTGTCACACACTATTTTTTAAGGGCAGTAATCAATTATGTTCAAAATCTTTACAATCGGTCCAATATTTCCCATAGCCCCCATACAATGGTATATATTCCCGGAAATTAGTTTATCGTTAATAACTCCCTCAAATATATCGGTATCAACACAAAATTTTGTACATGCAAATATAATATGAACAGAAATCATACTATCAACGCACATCTCAGTCGGTCCACAATTGGTCATAGCTCTCATATAAGGTCCACTTCCGAAAATCACCTAAACGCACATATTTCTTTGATGAGTAAAGCTATTGTGATAAAAGTCGAGTTAAATATGTTTTGTATACATACAAATCATTCTACCAAATTTTTTACGGATCGGTCCATTATTGGTCATAGCTCCCATATAAGGCCCACTTCCGAAAATCATTTAAAAGCTCATATATCATTGTCAAACAAAGCTATCTTGATAAAATTCGACACAAATATGTTTAGTCTAAATATGAATCACTCTACGAAATTTTTTCCGGATAGGCCAATAATTGGTCATAGCTCCCATATAAGGTCCACTTCCGAAAATCACTTAAACGCATATATATCAATGAATTATAAAGCTATTGGGATAAAATTCGACACAAATATGTTTTGTATACATACAAATCATTTTACAATTTTGTTTACAAATCGGTCCATTATTGGTCATAGCTCCCATATAAGGCCCACTTCCGAAAATCACTTAAAAACACATATTTCATTGTCAAATAAAGCTATCGTGATAAAATTCGACATAAATAGATTTTGTCTAAATATGAATTACTCTACTAAATTTTTTCCGAATTGGCCCATAATTGGTCATAGCTCCCATATAAGGTCCACTTCCGAAAATCACTTAAACGCATATATTTTATTGAATTCTAAAGTTATCGGGATGAAATTCGACAAAAATATGTTTTGTGTACATTAAAATCATTCCACCAAATTTTTTACGGATCGGTTCATTATTGGTCATAGCTCCCATATAAGGCCCACTTTCGAAAATCACATAAAAGCACATATTTCGTTGTCAAATAAAGCTATCTTGATAAAATTCGACACAAATATGTTTTGTCTTTATATGAGTCACTCTACGAAATTTTTTCCGGATAGGCTCAAAATAGGTCATAGCCCCCATATAAGGTCCACTTCCGAAAATCAATTAAACGAATATATTTCATTAAATTCTAAAGCTATAAGGATAAAATTCGACTTGAATATGTAATGTGTACATATAAATCATTCTACCACTTCTTCCCCGGATCGGTCCATTATTGGTGATAGCTCCCATATAAGCCCACAATTCGACACAAATATGTATTGTCTTTATATGAATCACTCTACGAAATTTTTTCCGGATAGGCTCCCATAGAGGGTCCACATACGAAAATCACTTAAACGCATATATTTTTTTGAATAATAAGGCTATCGGGATGAAGTACGACTTGAATATGTTTTGTGAGCATATAAATAATTCTACCAATTTTTTTCCGGATTGATCCATATATTATAGTAGCTCCTATATAAGGTCCACTTCAAAAAAATCACTTAAACGCACATATTTCATTATCAAATAAAGGTATCTTGATAAAATTCGACACAAATATGTTTTGTGTAAGGTCATAGCTCCTATTCATATAAAGTCCACTTCCGAAAATCACCTAAACGCAAATATTTCATTAATTAATAAATCTATTGTAGTAATCATTATACTTAATCATTATACTAAATTTTTTCTTTATCGGTTGATAATTGGTCACAACTCCCATATAAGGTCCATTTCCGAAAATTACTCAAATGCACTTGATAATCAAAGTTATCGGGATAAAATTCGACATAAATGTTTATTTTGTATACATAAATCATTCTACGGATTTTTTTCTTCCGGATCGGTCCATAGGTTGTCTTAGCTCCCATATAAGGTATACTTCTGAAAATCACTTAATATCACTTAATTCGTAATTAAATGCTTATATCCGGATAAAATTCAAAATGAGTATGTTCTGCGTACTGATATATCATTATATTAAAATGTTTTCAAACTGGCCTATTAATATACATACATATTTCTCGACATAATTAAAATTAGTTTGACATATGCATAAATGTTAGTACCCTCAATAAGGAAACAAAAATTTCGCCAAGTTATCTAAAAATTAGATAGTTAAATGGGTCTCAATGAAAAGTTGCTTTCTGGTGGAGGGTATTTAAGATTCGGCAGAGCCGAATATAGCACTCTAACTTGTTTTCCAATAGCTTCCGATTTTTAGGGTATATTGAAGATTCTAAAAATGGTAAAATGATCTACTCATCTAGGTCTATAAAAAGCATTATATCGCGTAACGAATGTTTTTTAGTGAAACACAGTGTTATTAGTTAATTAGTTTTGTAGACAATAAAATTATTAAATTATCATTAAATTATGTTATATAGCAAATACATATATAGTATGATATGATAAACAATATGATTCTAATTAAATACCGTATTCCATTCCCGTATAACTTCGGTTAAATACCTTCAGGAAACATCGTTGCAAATGGATAATTCATACCTTACCATCTTGCTATTAGTAATAAATAAAATCTTCCAAAGCTCGACAAGAATAGTAGGGAAAGTGGAACAGGCTATCAATCACGTGGGACTTGTCTTGGCTTCTTATTTTGAAGGGCAACTTGGAGTCTCGGAACCCAAATTACACACGTGGTTCCAAATTATTCACGTGGTTCCAAATTTTGTTTAAAAGTTATGTGAAACACCGATTAAAAGGTTTAGGGGTTTCCACGTGAATATATGTATTCGTTTGGATTTATTTCAGTTCTCCGCATTACTAATAACTTTATTTTAACTACAATCTTAACCTCCGTTTTATTTAATTAACTAAATTAAGCAACAAATTATAATTTTTTGTCTTAAAATTTTAACTTAATCAACTGATCGATTTGAGGTCTCAATTAGGAAAAAATTTTTTCTCCTTCTCATCGTCAACTTCAATGACCATTCTACATTTTCAAAAAATTCATTCAGAAAGTCACTCATTGAGAAAATTAACGGCATATCATTGAATGTAATGCATTTTATCACTGAGCGTGAATTGAGAATGAATTGGAACGAATGAAAATACATCATAAATGAAACATTGCTGTTGAACTTTATTGAGAATGATAACGGGAAATTCCTCAATTACTAACTAAAATATATTTTATCATTGAGTGAGAATAAATTAAACGTAATTGTGAATAAAAATTAAAGTACTTAAATGAGAATAGTAATGCGAAACACCTGGAATTAATAGATTGATGGAACGAATGAAAACTAAATGAGAAATAACCGCTAACTGAAATTGTTAAGTATGAGATTTTAAGAAAACATTACTTAAAAGAATAAATTCTTTATTAGTCTATGTATCAGATAAAAAGCTACCGTCACAAGTTAAACTGTACAAGCGATTTGAATTCTGCGAATTTCGCGAAAAACAATTTTTTTTGTAATATTTTACAAAATATGTCCCAATTCTTTCTTATGGTGCGATATTTAAAATAACAAAAAAAATGAAATTAACCCTTTAACGCACTTGGGTCCAATATATTCCCAAATTCAATAAATCAATTTTAATAACGCTCTATATAATTTTAAAAAATAAAGGGTTAATTTTATTTTTTGTTGTTGTTATTTTAAATATCGGACCATATATTATAAATTCCTGCAATTTTAGAAAATATAGCAAACGTATAAATAATATTTCGACATGTTTTAATGAGAATTTCCAATATTGCAAAATTTGACCTTTGACCTCCAACGTTTAAGCCTTAGGATTTCCCGATTTATATATAACTTCAGGGACATATTTTATATTATCTGAGAGATAATATTCCGTAAATACTTTGTTTAAAATGTATAACAGTAAAGAATAAGGACATAATTTCTAAAAAAAAAATAGTTTTTCGCCGTTCTAGAGTTATAGCTTCATATGTTAGCTTTTTGGCCAAACATTTTGATTTTTTAAACTTTGAGCGATGAGCGGCACGTGTTAACGTCATTTAATCGAGCTCAAATTTCGGAAAGGGGAATCACTTTGTGGGGTTAAGACGAACAAGATTCCGACATTTTTTTCTCCCCATATAAGATCCGGTCAGTCTAGTGGTGATAGAGGATATATATATGTTTGTCATTCCGTGTGTAACATCAAGAAATATTCATCTGAGACCCAACAAAGTATATATATTCCAGGTCCTTATCAAATTCTGAGTCGATTTAGCTATGTCCGTCTGTCTGTGTAAAACACGCTCACGTAAAAATGATGCTAAATAAATTAATGAAATTCGGCCAAAAGATTCACTATTATCCTAAGCTGTTTGGTATTGAAAATGAGCCAAATCGGTTACATCGGAAAGAGTTATGAATCAAAATTTAAAAGAGCTCCGAAAAAATTAAGCTTTTTTAACATATTCTAATACAATTTTTACAAAAACTATCCGATATAAATTCTTAAAAATCAGACCACAATTGTTTCCATATGAAAGCTTAATTCCTGTTAAAAATGGGCGGAATCGGTCCACATTTTCATATACCTCCCATACAAATGTACATATTCCCGGAAAATGCATTACTTGTTAATAACTTCCGTTAGAATGACAATACCGTTACAAACTTTTACAAGTAAATGTTTTATGTCAATAGAGGAAAACGAATCGGTACATAATTGGCCGTAGCTCCCACACAAGGCCCCTCCCGAAAATCGGTTAAGCGCACATTACGCATTACCAAATAATGATATCCATACAAAATGCACAAATATTGCCTTTATAAACAGAAATGATACTGTAAAATTTTTTCACGATCGGTCCACTTTTGATCTTAGGTCCCTTACAAGGTCCTCCCCGAAAATCACTTATACGCACTTAACTCTTAATTAAATAATGGTATCCATAAAAATTTTGGCACAAACATTGTTTTTATATTTAGAAACTAGCTAAAACCCGTCGTGCTTTGCTACTCCTGTCGATATAAAATAAAAAATATTCAAAATGTATTAATATACATTTTTTATTAAAGAAAATTTTATTAATATTTGTTTGTCACTATCCAAAACCATAAAGTAATAAGACAAAGAAAGTTTAGTATTTAAAATATTTTATTGATTATTGATATTTACATTATTTCTTTATAGTTATTTCTTATTCCTATTCATTAGGATAAATGTACCAAATATTACATAATTACTAAAATATAATTTACTTAATATTTACAATTACAATTTTTCTTAATAATTATTTTTTATTCTAATGCCTTGGGATATACAATATTTTTCGTTTTCCCCTCAGGCGCGTAGATATACAAATCTGAAGGTTACCCAACTCGCGAGCAGGGATTGAGAGAAGTAAATTAGAATTACTTCTTATGTCCTTTAAAGTGCAATCAAGCGCTTCTAATGATTTTTTGTGGGCCATGGTGCATTCATCCCACACTGTTATTTTACATGTTTGTAAGATTTTACCCATTGAAGAATTTTTCTTAACGTTGCATGTATAATCTTTAGAAAATTGTGTTTTCAATGGTAATATGAGTGCAGAATGCGCAGTACTGCCTCCATCTAAAAGTGTTGCTGCAATACCTGATGACGCATTGGCTAAGGCAACATTCTTTTGTGAACGAATTTTAGCTCAAAATGAGAAAAGTTTTTCCGGTTCCCCCTGGCGCTTCAATTAAATATAGTCCTCCTTGTATTTATATAAATATATGTATACATATCCATAGAAAGAAAAGTTTCTCGTATAATTTTAGGATTTTAGCTGTTATGTTTTCATCGATATAGGATTTTTCATATTTATAGGCCTCCTCCATTATTGCTAGCATTTTTTGGCCATACACATACATTTCGAAAGTAACATTATTAGTAAAGTATTTAATAACTGTAACTTTTAAAGTTATTTAAGGGGCAACCCCCATATATTGGCTGATCCTAATATTAAAGTTTGAAATATTTATATTAGTGGTTATTGTACACCATATGAGAGCTCAGTATTTTATAGTTCCAAAAATGTATATGGCGGTGCACGCCCGCTGGTCCACCCACCTTTGTTTCAATTATTTACATTGATATTGTTGTTTTTCAAACAAAATTTAAAGATTCTAGGTTATATAGTCTCCTAGATAATCAACTTTGTATGAGAGATGGCACGCCCATAAATATTAGTATACCAAACATAAGTATTCCTACAAAGTTTCATGGTCCTAGCTATTATAGTTTGCCTAATATACAAATTTCAGTATAATCTCTGTGTGGGAAGTGCCGCGCCTACTTAAAAAGCCTATTTTTGGCATAGAATAGAAATAAATATATGAACAATGTTTAATTATTTACCTTATATTTCAGGGGCGTGGAAATTTTCTTAGGCTGCCCATTTTTGTCTCAAATATTCATATGAATGTAAAATTCGGCACTGCAAAATTTGAGGACTGTTACTACGCTACATTCTCAGATATTCCATTTTTATTATAATTTTGTGTATGGGCGTGGCATCTCGTCCACTTGAAATTTCAAAACAAAAAGTAGCCTTGTTTATGTAGTCTCCTAGATAATCAATTTTGTATAAGAGATGACACGCCCATAAATATTAGTATACCAAACAGAAGTATTCCTACAAAGTCTCATGATTCTAGCTTTTATAGTTTGCCAGATATACAAATTTCAGTATAATCTCTGTGTTGGAAGTGCCACGCCTACTATAATTGAATAGCCTATTTTCCGCATAGAATAGAAATAAATATATGCACAAAGTTTCAAGAATATAGATATTGTAGGTTACCAGATATTTGAATTTAATTATTTACCTTATATTTAAGGGACGTCCGCCCATTTTTGTCTCAAATATTCATATTAATGTGAAATTCGGTACTGCAAAATTTGAGGACTGTTACTATGCTACATTCTCAGATATTCCATTTTTATTATAATTTTGTGTATGGGCGTGGCATCTCGCCCACTTGAATTTCAAAACAAAAAGTAGCCTATTGTTCCTTCCAGATATACATTGATTTTTATACCCTTCACCTTCGTGAGAAGGGTATATATAAGTTTGTCATTCCGTTTGTAATTTCTATAAAATAATTTTCCGACCCTATAAAGCATATATATTCTGGATCCTTATAGATAGCGGAGTCGATTTAGCCTTGTCCGTCTGTCTATCTGTGTGTATGTTGAAATCAGTTTTCAGATGACCCCAGATATCTGCGAGATCCGAATTTTCAATAATTCTATCGGAAATACGATTGAATAGAACGCATAAATAACAAAGATATGAGTAAAAATCCGAGACCACCTCTGAAAATTTCATCAAAAATTTACTTTTTTCATGCATTCTTATACAAAACAATAAACAAACAAAGACAAAACACAGTATCAAACGATCATTTTTTTGGTAATTTGTTATTGTAATTCTTGTTTATAAACACAAAGCAAAGAAAGAACATCGCATTGTTATTGGCTAGAAACATGAAATTAAGTATGTACAGCCTGGATTAGGTGAGAACACATTAAAGGGCACTTTTTGGTACTTTTTCGTTCTACAAAAGGTACATTTTGAATTTTCTATAATACTGAACCTAGAAACATGAAATTTAGCATGTAGGACCTTGACTAGGTAAGAACCTATAAAAACGGATTTTTTAGCACTTTTTCGTTCTACAAAAGGTACTTTTTGAATTTTCTATAATATTGAACCTAGAAACATGATATTAAATATGTATAGCCCGGATTAGGCCAGAACACATAAAAGGGGACTTTTTGGTACTCTTTCGTTCTACAAAAGGTACTTTTTGAATTTTCTATAATATTGACCCTAGAAACATGAAATTAAGTATGTAGAGCCCGGATTAGGCCAGAACACATAAAAGGGGACTTTTTGGTACTTTTTCGTTCTACAAAAGGCACTTTTTGAATTTTCTATAATATTATGGGGAGTTTTCCCGTTTTTCCTACCGAGTGCGTCCCCGGGCGGCGGATAGGGGGTGGTGATGGACCATCTGTCCTCCCCCAGTTTTAGTTTGACTCAAGCTGAGGGAAAGCAGATTGTCCACCACCTGGGAATATTACATTCCCCGCGGACAACAAAACTGAAAAAAAAAACAACATGGAAAATAAAAATAAAAAGATGAAAGTTACGGTGCAGAGCCTAAATATCCCAGTACCGGCGGCAAGTGTTGATCCACTCGCTAGTCACGTGTCGTCGTCATCCTGCAACCGTGCGCAAAATACTACTACGGAGGTGGGTACCTTGGCCTCCGTGGTAGACAATGCGTCAAGTGTACAGCATGCCATTGGCAAAAACATAGGGGTGAAAGAGAAGGATGTACTCGGAGAGAGCTCTAAGCTACCTCAGCCTTTAAATATAGGTGAGGGTTCCGACTCTGAATCCTCAGATGATAATAAAAACACCATTATAGCAAATCCCAAAAAGGATGAAGTGGAGCAAATGGTGAAACAGGTGAGTGATAGCATAGCTAAACTACCTATTACTAAGAAAAGACTATCTGGAGCACAGAGGAGGAAGTTGAAAAAGATGCTTCAGGAAATCATAGTTAGTCAATCCAACGACACTCCGAAGGAAAAATCGGACTCTCTCACAAGATCTGAGGCAAAGAGGATCAGGTCTCCGGAGGAGTTGACAACCAAAGAAGAAAAAGAGCTCCCCGTCTTCTAAGCCAGTCGAAGCCAAGCCATGCTTCACTCAAAGGAACCTCAAGTCAGAATCCTGAGAGTAAGGGTGACAACGCCAAAATAGATATCCCGAAGACGATCACGTCGGCGAAATTAACCTCGAAGGTACGGGTATCTTAAAAGAAGTCCCGAAAAGCGAGGAAAGAGAGGCTAGACAGTGGAAAAGGAAAAGAGCAGCCATCTTACGCCAAAATTGCCAGAAGAAGACAGCGGGACGATCTCTGCTATGCAGTTTACGATGCCGGTAATCCGACAGGCAAAATTCCAATAGACCAACAGAGTAAGGTAGAAGATCTGGTGAACAATAAGATAGTGGACCATACAATCGCTTCAAAGGGCAAACAACCAATAGAGAGCGTGAGCTGCGAGTTCAGCATGGGCGTGATGTTGATGAGGTTGGCATCTCACCAATGTGTTACCACCCTAAAGAACTAGGTGGAAAGAATCCCTCCTCCCTGGGACGGCGCTAAGCTGGGACTGACAAAGAAGAGCGAGCTTCCGGTGCTCTTAAAGTCCACTCTCTACATAAAAGGATGGGGCAGTAAACTGGCTAATGAACGTATACTGGAAATTCTTGGTGGTCAAAATGCTGGCCGTGGAAAAATGGGATGTCTTTTACAGGAAAGAAGAGCCTGAGGGAACTTTATTTGTAATAGGTATCGACCAGAAATCTATGGCTAGTCTTGCCAAGAATAAAGGTAGGGCTTACTTCGCCTCTAAAGATGTCATATTCAAAGTTGGGAAGGTGCCGATTAGAAGGGCAAGCCTCTAAAAGGACACAAAAATACCTAAGACCACAACATCAGTAGCAACTACAGATAACGTTAAGGAGTCAAATCCTAAAAGCGAGGAAGCTACCACTAACTCGCTTTCCAAAATTGGGGAGGTGCCGATTGAAAGGGATGTCAAAACCGGCCCCGATAAGGACACTAAAACACCTAAGACGGTACCCAAAGCATTACTAGCAAGTACTGGTAATTTTGAGGAGTCAAATCCTAAAAGCGAGGAGGAAACCACTCACTCGCCAGAAGACAGAACAGCAGTGCTGTCCAAAATTGGGAAAGTGTCGATTAAAAATACTGCTCTTGCTATGCCTGTTATGGACACCGCAGTGTCATCAATGGTACCCATTGCATCAACAGCCACTTCAGGTTACCCGGAGGTTCAAATCCAACGAGCAGAGATGTGATCACTAACTCGCTGGAAGACAGTTTAAATGGATGACAATGATTGAGGTTATCCAAATAAACCTCCATCGGAGCGAGACGGCTACCAACGCCCTGATGGCTAAACACAGGTAAGATACATATAGATTTAATCCAGGAACCTTGGACGATTCGCAACAAGGTTTCTGGATTAAATCACGTAAATTTCCAACTTTTCTACGCTGATACAGGGTCTCGACCGACAACATGTATCTTATGTCACAAGAACTTATGTTTCCTCCTCTCAACAGGATTATCCGCATCGGATGCAACGGTGCTGAAGCAAGGTCGTGGCAACATATACCTTGCATCTGTTTATCTGCCTTTCGATTCTCCGACACTACCACCAATGTCGGAGCTGATGAAACTGGTCGAAGAGGCACAAAGGAAAAATAAGAAAATTGTAATAGGTTGTGATGCCAACTCCCACCATGTAGCTTGGGCTAGTACAAACACCAATCGCAAGGGACAAGCCCTTATGGATTTCCTTAATACTAAAGACTTTATCACATCGAACTTAGGTAATAAAGCTATCTTCGTCAATAGAATCAGAGAAGAAGTATTAGATATAACTATATGTTCAGAAGAGCTTATAAACGAAATTCAGGATTGGAGAGCGAAGATCTGCCCATGAAAAACCCTGGGTAACCGGGGAGATCCGGAACCTTGTTAAGACTCTTCGCAAACTATTAAACCGGGCAACGCGTAAAAAAACCACAGTATACTGGGATGAGTATCGTAGTAAACTTGGTGAATATAAGAAAATTGTTCGTAAAGCCAAACGAGACTCCTGGAAACTTTTCGGTGAACAGGTAGACAGCGTAAATCACGTATCGAAGATAAAAAAATTCCTATTCAAAACTCATGTCCAACCGGAATCTATGATCGATGATACGGGCAGGAGACTGGAGGATATGGAGGAGACAATGAAACTCCTAATGGACTCTCATTTCCCACCCGGTATATCGAATAACATAGATGAACCGATATTGGTGGAAGGAGAGGCTAACACGGAAATTGTAATTACATCTGATATGATTAAAGGGGCAATCATGAGCTTCGCTCCCTATAAAGCTGCAGGGCCGGATGGCATTTTCCCGGCACTCTTATAGATGGAGGCGGGACTGGTTTCCGTAAATCTGTCTCAGATATTCACTGCATGCTTTAAATTCACATATACCCCCATTATATGGCTAAACCAGGGAAACCTAGCTATTCGACACCTAAGTCTTATCGACCGATAAGTCTTACGTCCTTCCTACTTAAAACCTTGGCACGGATAGTCGATAGTATGGTTAAAAGCAGTATACCCGACAAAGACCTAAAATTAAAGCAGCATGCTTATGTAAAGGGAAACCACTTTAAGCGAAGTTGTCCACTACATAGGTGCATCCTTTGATAGCAAACTATATACATTGGCGGTATGCATTGACATCGAAGGCGCTTTCAATAACGTGCACACTGATACTCTTATCCAATCCCTAGACCAGTTTTATGTTGACCGGGTGCTCCGTAACTGGATCAACCACATGCTAAGGAACAGATGGATAAGCTGCGAGATGTACGATATAACTATTAGGAAAAAGGTATTTCGCGGTATACCACAGGGTGGCATTTTGTCACCTTTACTCTGGGTTACCACCATTAATAGCCTCCTAAGGACCCTAACCGAGAAAGGACTTAGACCTGTCTGCTATGCAGACGATGTCGTAATACTTTTAAAGGGAAAGGATCCAAATTATTTGTGTAGAAGAGCTGAGGAGGCTCTGAATACGGCCTTGAGCTGGGCTCAACCGAGATGCCTCAATGTTAACCCGGCAAAAACGGATATCTGTCTTTTCACAAGAAAGACAAAAATTTCTACGTTTACTGAACCTTGCTTCCTGGGAAAGAAGAAACCAGTGACAAAGTTAAGTACTTAGGTGTAATCCTCGACCGGAAATTAAAATGAAGACACCACATAGAGGATAGGATTAACAAGGCACATCGGTGCTGGGCGATATGTAGGAGAAATGGGGTCTTAGTCCTACTATGACAAATTGGCTTAATAAAAGTGTAATTAGACCAATTCTAGCTTATGCTTCAATAATCTGGTGGACTGCTTTAGACAAAAAGTGCAATATCAAACTACTACAGGGAGTTCAGCGTACATGCTGTATGGGTATAAGTGGTGCCATGTGTACTACTTCAACCAAGGCTCTGGAAACGTTGCTAGATATTCCACCCATTGAATCATATTTAAGATATGAGGCTGCGCTTAAAGCCGAACGGCTCTTTACTTTAGGCGAACTGGCCAAAAGCGGTTATAGGACACGTCATCAATGTATACTGGACACATTGGAAGGTTATACACAATCATCGGACGTGCCTGATCGTATACCAGACACAGAATATGTCGGAAACTTTAAAACGCTGATCCCAGATAGAATGTCTTGGTCATGCGGAACATTGGAGCAAATACCAGTAGGAATCCGTTGTTGCACGGATTGGGGGGACAAAGTGGGGCTGGGGTTCTATATTGAAGACCCAGAAACAGAAATATACCACCGTTTACCAAATCATAACACAAGCTTCCAGGCAGAAGTACGAGCAATAACGGAATGCGTAAATTGGATTAGAATAAATATGGCGCCCACAGCGCTTAATATATTTACCGATAGCCAGAAGTCAATTAGGGCGATATTAGGCGATAGAACTAAATCTAAACCGTATTGGATTGTAAGAAAGCTTTAACTGAATACTCTCCCAGAGGTAAGGTTCACACCGTATGGGTACCAGCCCACTCGGTAACGAAAGGGCGAATGTAATAGCTTTCTTTGCCACTGTCAGGCATTCGTCGAAGTTAGATCCAAGTATCTTGGAAGTGATGTTATTCCGGAAATAACATTCCTAACTAACACTGATTGGAAGATTCTTAGGAATTACGTCCAGGAAACTGAGTTTCTGAACATGGAAAAATAATACATTCAGTGAACAATTTTTTTTTCATGAATTGGAGCTCACAACAGGCCCAATAGTGGCCTAGGTGTATTTCTTCGGATTTGATGTCATCAACCTCAAGCTAATCTAACATAACCTATGAAACATTGCAGCTGGCGAATGGCTTAAAATCCGATTGGGATCCATTACGAACTACACTAGTAACTATTCTCATTTCTCTATTCCATAAAGGTGTTTGGAACTCAAAGGGACCAAAGTTTTTCATAAGAATATCAAAAAGTTGCTTAAGTTTCTTGTAATTCACAGCCAAATGGAATTAAACTTTTGTTGTTGTTATTATAAGGACAGTGAAACTCTGGAGCACTTTCTTTGTCACTGCCAGGCATTCGTCGAAGTTAGATCCAAATATCTTGGAAGTTTGAAAGATTCTTAGGAATTACGTTCAGGAAACTGAGTTTATGAACACTGAAAAATAATTCATTCAGTTCCCTTTTTTTTCATGATAAGGAGCGCACAACAGGCCCGACAGTGGCCTAAGTATATTTCTTCGGATTTGATGTAGTATACATCCTTCTATCAACCTACCTACCTACCATAATATTGAACCTAGAAACATGAAATTTAGCATGTAGGGCCTTGACTATGTAAGAACCTATAAAAGGGGACTTTTTCGTTCTACAAAAGGTACTTTTTGAATTTTCTATAATATCGAACCTAGAAACATGAAATGAAGTATGTAGAGCCCGGATTAGGCCAGAACACTTAAAAGGGGCCTTTTTTTACTTTTTCGTTCTACAAAAGGTACTTTTTGAATTTTTTATAATATTGAACCTAGAAACATGAAATTTAGCATGTAGGCCCTTGACTAGGTAAGAACCTAAAAAAAGGGACTTTTTGGTACTTTTTCGTTCTACAAAAGGTACTTTTTGAATTTTCTATAATATTGAACCTAGAAACATTATGTAGAGCCTTTTTGAAATTTCTATAATATTGAACCTAGAAATATGAAATTAATCATGTAGAGCTCGGATTAAGTTAGAACGTATAAAATGGGATACAATTGGTATTTTTTAATTTTTTGTAATAAAATTCGTACTGACTGTTTTTTCACATATCATGGTGAAGGGTATATAAGATTCGGCACAGCCTAATATAGAACTCTTACTTGTTATATATATAGATTACTAGCTAGAACCCGTCGTGCTTTGTAACTCCTGTCGATATAAAATAAAAAATATTCAAAATGTATTAATATACATTTTTTATTAAGGAAAATTTTATTAATATTTGTTTGTCACTATCCAAAACCATAAAGTAATAAGACAAAGAAAGTTTGTTATTTAAAATATTTTATTGATTATTGATATTTACATTATTTCTTTATAGTTATTTCTTATTGCTATTCATTAGGATAAATGTACCAAATATTACATAATTACTAAAATATAATTTACTTAATATTTACAAATAAATTTTTTCTTAATAATTATTTTTTATTCTAATGCCTTGGAATATACAATATTTTTCGTTTTCCCCTCAGGCGCGTAGATATATAAATCTGATGGTTTCCCAACTCGTGACCTTCGATTAAGTTGTTCATTAATTTCTTAACTGTTAATCGAGTACTATTACAAAGACGTGGTGGATCAATATTTCGCCATAAAATAATTGGAACGCCAATTTGAACTTCAATTCATGGGGTGGAAGCCTGGTAAATCAAGTGTATTCAAAAATTCTACAGGATAATTAACGACATCATCATTATTTGTAACAGCATCAATGGATTTATATATTTTTAAATTACCATCGATTGTATTAAAAATAATATTATTGATACAATTAACGTCAATGTTTTTGGGTGCCAGTAAAGCACGCTCATATAACCAATGCCTAGTTTTGAAATTACGTTGAAGATCTGGAAAAACACAATTTATTAAGTCTTTCTTTGATTGTGTGATCCTGCAAAAGTTAGAGGGAAACTTTACACAATTTGTGGTTGGGTCAATTGACATTTTTCCATTTCCTAAATCCAGCAATTGTTTTGCAAAACCTGAAGTTGAATGATCATTTTGCGTCATGTTGCCAGAGATATGATGATTTCAGGCAAGCATTGAGTTCATCAGTCGGAGGTGAACCAGGTATCACAGGAAGTGTCTGGCGAAAATCCCCCGCTAAAAGAATTAATGCACCTACAAATAAATTAGAATTACTTCTCATGTCCTTTGAAGGGCAATCAAGCGCTTCTAATGATTTTTTGTGGGCCACGGTGCATTCATCCCACACTATTATTTTACATGTTTGTAAGATTTTACCCATTGAAGAATTTTTATTAAAATTTAGTTTTCAATGAATGTGCAGTTCGGCCTTCATCTAAAAGTGATGACGCAATGGCTAAGGCAATATTCTTTTGAGAACGAATTTTAGCTAAAATCAATGAGATGAGAAAAGGTTTTCGGGAGGAGGAATACAGGAGGAGTATTAAATATAGTCCTCCTTGTATTTATATAAATATATGTAACATAATAAAATACATAATAAAAAAGTACATATACATATATATATATATATATATATATATATATATATATATATGTATATATATATATATATATATATATATATATATATATATATATATATATATATAAATATATATATATATATATATATATAGGTCGCACCGTACTTTGAATTGTAGTGCTGATGTAAAGAGGCAAAAGTCTTCGGGGCATTTTATTAGTTTCAACAAGTAAGAGTACTATATTCGGCTGTGCCGAATCTTATATACGTACCATCGAATCATGTGTCTTACATTTCAATTGAAAATGGACCTACCTATTCTGTACAAATCGATGTTTTTGTTACCACAATTTAAACATTTATTGAATTTTTTTCTAAACTGAGTTATCATATATAAAGAGTAATAGTCAGGGTGATTTTAAATATTTTATCATATATAATTTGTTTTAACAATTTGATTTCCTGTAAATTTACTTATGGTCAATTTTGGACCAATCCTCCTAAGATTTTACAAAGATTTTGGTTTCAGTAAAACTTGTTCTATCGAATATTAATGCTTTCTAAGCCTTATATGAAGGCTTTGATACATTATGACCCGATGCTCATAACATTTGACAGAAAGATTTTAAATCTTATAAAACTAGTTCATGATGAATATTATCGATATGCTGGTATTTTTAGGCCAGTTATGGCCGATAGGGGAATGTATTTAGATCCTATAAAACTAGTTCATGACGAATTTTATGGATATACTGGTATTTTTGTCATTCTATGAGCAAGGCCGTCGGTCCAACCATAGACCGATCCTCAAAAAACAGTTAGAACAATGTTCCTATAAAACTTGTTTATGTCGAATTTGATTGCTTTACTATAATTTTGAAGAAGTTGTTTATGTCGAATTTCGTTGCTCAATTTCGTGGTTTCCATAAAACATGTTAATGTCAATTTCGTTGATATACTGGAAAGCAGTATGGAAGTGGGGAGGCAGAATTTTCTCTGCCTCCCCATTCATAAGAGCTAAGCAAGAGCAAATGGTGGCAGAATTTTCACTGCCTCCCCATTCATAAGAGCTATGTATATTGAAAAATGATGGCAGAGAAAATTCTGCTCAGTGAATAATTTTTTTGTAATTTTGCTTGTATAAGCAGACAATTTTTAATTTTTGCACTTTTAAAAGTGATGAAATTGGAAACTCATGACTTACATAAATATTTTTTGGTATGTTTACGTGAAAAAATAAACTTGAGTAAGGCTGTTCACATTGATGAGAGATATTTTATGTTGTTGAGTATGGTCATGATTAATTTTGAATACTCTAATAACAAATTAATGGGAGTACTCTATTCTATTTACAGTAAACATTTTCTTCTCTAGAATATTAGAGTATATGGCTCAATATTGACTCATATTAAATTAAATACTCAAACTCCAAATCATTCTTTGTAGATTAGTTATAAAAATAAATGACTGAAATAAAAATATTTTATTAGTTAATAAACTTCTTAAAAGGTGGAACAAAACAAAAAATGGAATCTAATAAAATAACAAATGTTGATATTGTTGCGGCTTTCAATAAATTCAAAACAAGACCATATCTAGCAGCAAAGGATTTACTACCATGAACGCCATATAAAGTATTAACTATGTTCCGCCATAAGAATAAATATGGAAATGTGGTGATGGTCGAGCTAGAAGAGGGAATGTTTTATCTTCCCAAAAGATATAATAATTTTGAGGATAAAGTAATAGATGGCGTTAATAATGGACAATTTACTTTAACGAGAAAGACAGAAAATGGTTTATATGTTTTGGAATTGGAGGAGCTAATCAGTGAAAACACCACTGGAGAAGACGGAATGGGAGACTTTTTCATACCAAATTCTCAACCATTTTTCAGTTGGAAAAATAGAAAAATTCCAAGAAATTCTTAATAAAAAACATTTGGTTTATTAGTATATAAGTATTATTATTTCTTTAAATTTATTAATTGTAAAAAGAAAGGTTTATAATAAAGATGTTACATATAAAAATTCAAAAATTTCTTCAAGACTTTGACTATTTAATTTTTGTTGAACATCAAAAAATACTGGAAGAGTATTTGACACTTATTAATAAAACTGGGTTTTATAATGAAGAACCTATATTATCTAAATATGGATTACACTTCAAATATTGCTCATGGTCGGATGATAAAACACGTTGGTCCTGATACTTGCTGTTGTACAAAGCATGAACAACTTTTAAGCAAAATAGAGAATATTATAAAAAGATATTATTTATTATCTAAACGTCTAAAATAAGTATATGTAGAAAATATTTTTAATATCACATATGTTAATTTAAAAACATATATATGATTAAATGTAATAAATATTGCAACATAAAAAATTTATGTTTTTCTTTATAATAACTTCATGCAATTTCAAGCTTAGTAAAGGTCTTGTTAATTTTGAATTCAAGAAATAATTTTAGTAAATAATTGACTATCTTTCAAGAACAACACATTCAGAATTATGGATTCATCCAACAACACTAAAATTGAATAAAATTATATTTCAAATAAGGATCAAATTGAAATTCAGGAAATTTTAATACTACCACCTATAGACATACCCCTATTCCTTGCATTGCATGACGGTTGGGATAAAATTCTACTGAAGGTCTTACTAAATGTGGAAAAGGAGCTTGGAATAAAACCAACATAATATATATATATATATATATATATATATATATATATATATATATATATATATATATATTTCTTTCTTTTTTATTTTCTATAAAACAAATAAAAATACTTATACATATTTAATACTAGAATATCATTTTCATGTAAATTTAAATAATTAAAAATATTTAAAATTTTATTAAAACTTAAATTTTTGCATCTTAAATAAATATAAATGCAACAATAAACACCACAAAACGTTGATGATTCACTTTGAATTCGCATTTCATTGTAGACAAATGTCTTAGAATTTCGATTTAAAAATGAAATAAATGGTTTAATTGGAGGTTGACCTGCAGAGCAAAAAATTCTGCTGGTTTATTTTCAGGAAAGTAAAAAGACACCCAATGCTGTCCAGGTTTATAAGATGGATCAGTGCTGGCTATGTAAAATGAAGGTTTTGCAACAGGTGTTTTAGGTAATTTATTACTAGGGAAAACTCCTTTAAATTTATATTTTGTATACTTTCATAGCGTTTAAATTATAGAGCGAGACTTATCAATTTCCAGTATACTATCAAATTCACAATATACTAAACAGGTAATTGCCTCCGTAAGGAACGTCCTTCTATTCGAATAGTTCCTTGATTTATTAAATTTCCACAATTAGAGTTATTATTATGATCTGTACCGCAATTCTGTAATTTTTTAATTTTAACTACCGATATCGTAAAGTAACGACAAATATCGGTTGCATTAACGAATTTTCAATTCTGTAACTTTTTAACGAACTTAGAATATTTTAACGACAAACGTCGGAAAAAATATGAGAACGTCAAAAGTTTTGTATTGAAATATTTTTAAAATATAAAATTATTAACGTGAACTTTTTATTTGTCGTTACATTGCCGATACTTTTCGTTAACTAATGATTTTATTTAACGAAAAAAATCGGTGAAATAAAATTCAGAATACCACATAACGACAATTATTGTTAACTTACGAATTTATACTATTTAACGACAAAATTTTGTAGTTAAAAAGTTACTGAATTGCGGTACTGGTGTTAAATCGAAAGAAGTAAAAAATATCCGTTATCAAATAGTTCTTTTGTTATTTGATGACCTTTATCGAAATGATGAATTCCAGTTCCTTTAAATAGTGTTTGATAACCTCGAGTGCTTATTATTCCACCATTATTATAATTAAATTCAATAGGCTGTGTTGGAAATTGTACTCCATTAACAACCAAATTAAATCTTTGTAAATTAAAATGTTAAAAGTTATATGGATTTTCTTTTCTATCTCCAGTATATGCATTGTTAGATACCATTCCAAAAATTAATAAGTTTGGTAATTGTCCAAGTATAGCATTATCCAGAGATAATGAATGGTTTCCAGGATTTATAGTGAATGTCTTCATTTCTACTCTTTTATATGGGTAAATTGCATTTTTTGATTGTAATACATTATGATGTGCCATTAAAATATTATTATTAATAACAAGGTGATTTATGTATAAATTAGCTTCATGCATTTTTATTTGAGATTCATTTTTATATCCATCTAATATATAGAAATCAGGCTTGATTTCCAAGTTTAATGTAACCTTAAGATCAACATTATTAAGTAAATATTTTTGTTGATTAAAAACATCTACATGAAGTTTTCCAAAAAGCTCTACTTTTTTCCATCTTTGAATAGTTTTTTTTCTTTTGTCCAATCCAGAGTTTTCTTTTTCAATTAATGAATTAATTTTATTCATATCAGCAGCCCAACCACATGATTCGAGATGTGTAGATCTAGCATCATTTCCATAATTTAACAGTGTTTCCATATATGCTCTATAGTGATAATTATTGTCGGGTTGGGATACATTTTTATGGTTAAGATGAACTACACAATTTCTAAATAAGGAGTGTAATAGGTTATTAACAACACCTCCATTTCCTTTAAATTCAACCACCAGTCTCAGATAAATATTATTAAGATCTCTATATGTTTCACCATTCCCCAATGATACAAATTCTATAGTACTAGAGTTGTCCAATGAAGCGATTGGATTATAACATATTTCTTTCCTCTGTTTTAATTACACTAGTTTGAATTGGAGGAGATTCAAATAAATCCAGTTCACTTTTCATACATTTTATAAATCCAGACATTTTAAGTTTCCAAAAATATCTTTAAATTTCTTTCCTCTACAATGTTTAAATTTATTATGTGGGTTTTGTTTTAAACTTTTAAGTTTTATAGGATTTTTAATTAATGTAAATGAAATATCTAATAATCCTACAATCCATTCACCATTTAAGTTTAGCGATTGTTTTAACAAGTTTGTAAACGTACTTGGAGAGTTGTTATAAATATGCACTGAATCATTACTTAATAAAGTAACATTAATATTATTTTCTTCTATACTCTTTAGATTAAATGATTGAAAAATTTGTTGACTGCAATACATATATGTTTAAGTTATACACTAATATCATTTCGATGAATCCATGAATTGTACTCCTTTCCAAATTCTAACCATTTTACAAATAATTTTTCCCCACGACGCTTTAACAGCTATTCGACCAAAAAAATGTTTGGAACTTTAGTTTTTAATAATTCTTCCTCATAAAATCCGCCTTTTATTATATTTCTATTTAGATCAACAAGCTGGTAGGTTATAGGATTTGTAACATAAATTTTGTTGACTTTAAAAACTTCTGAAGACCAATTTGGCGTATAACCTTTTTCAAAAACATTTTTATATTTGCTTATTCGAACAAAATCATTTATATTATATTTTCCTTTTTTGAAAATTTTTAAGTTGTTGTACACACTTCTTAAAAGCTTTTCTTCATTTATGTTATTAACTGAATTGGGTGTTGTTTTTATAGAACGATGATAAGAGGAGTTATATACTTTCAATAATTTATCTAATATATCTATCCATTTATAATTTCCTTGCATACTAAATTGTTTCCACATTTTACTTTTTAATGTTCTACTAAATCGCTCTACTATTGATGCCTTCATATTGGAATAAGTATGATAATGATTAATGTTAAGTTCTTTCATAAGAGCTTTAAAGTGTTTATTATAAAATTTTTTTCCTTGATCTGAAGGTATATTTTTGGGAGATTTTCCTTTATTTAATTTTACAATATGTTTTAATGCTTTCGATATTTCTATTCCAGTTTTAGTTTTTAATGGTAATGCATATGCATGCTTTGAAAATACATCAATTATAGTAAGCATATATTTAAAACCTTTATTATATTTTGCAAATGGTATCATCTCCACCAAGTCTATTTGCCATGTTTCTAAAATGCCCTTTTGAATAAATCGACGCCGTTTAAAGTTTTTTCTTGCTTGATGATGAAGCTCATTTATTAGAATTTGTTTACTCATATTTATAATAAGAATGTATTGCTTTGATTCATTTCAATGTTATTTATGAAAGTGTAAACATGTTTCATCAGTTTATATATCCATTCACAATGATGGTTTGTGGTCCCTCAGGATGTGGAAAATCTTCATTTATTTTAAATTTGTTAAAAAATCAACACTTAATATCTAAAGATATAGATCGAATCATATGGTGTTTTGCTGAAAAAAATTCACTACCCAAAATTGAAAATGTAGAGTTTATCGAAGGAATTCCCGAAAATTTTGTTACTAATGATAAAGAATCAACTTTAATAATATTGGATGATTTAATGCTTGAAACATCTAATAAAACAATTTGTGAGCTCTTTACTAAGGGATCTCATCATAGAAACTTATCTGTAATATTAGTAACACAAAACATTTTCCATAAAGGTGCTTATTCCAGAGATATTTCATTAAATTCAAAATATGTAGTAATGTTTAAAAATCCGAGAGACAAGTTACAGTTTCAACATTTAGCTCGTCAATTATATCCTGAAAATTCAATAGCTTTGGTTGATGTATATAATAAATGTACACAACATGCTCATGGTTATTTATTACTACACCTTACTCAACAAATACACAACGCCTTAAGATTTAGATCTGATATATTCAATAATAGTCATTACTCAATATTTGCAAATATAAATAATAACCTCCAATCTAAAATTATTAAAGGAGAACAAACATATTCTTTATGTTCTTAAAAAAGCAGAGCCTAAACTAAGAAATGCGATACTAAAACATGTTGATGATGTGGTCATAAAAACTATATGTATATGAAATTCTTTTTAACGTCATCAACAAAAATCATAAAATAAATAGAACAGTTTTTGATAAAATAAAACCATATAAGAATCTTATTAGAAAAGTTTGTTCCTCTCAAACCTTTTTGAAACAAAAGAGGAAACATCTAATTCAAAAAGGTGGATTTTTACCAGTCATAATTTCTTCAGTATTAAGTCGAGTCATTGGAAAAATTTTAGAAAATGTCAAATAATTTATCAAAACTAATTGTCCTCAATCCATCAACGTATGATAAATTTAAAATAAAAACTATGGATTCTGATTTTCTACATCGAAAGCTTTTACCAATATATGGATCGCATGCACTCAAAGATATCAACAAATGGTACTATATTAAACAAGAACTGTCTAAATATTTGATTGGAAAGCAAAAAACATCTTATAAGAGTACAAGTAAAACAATGAATAATTTACGTGATAATGAAACTCAAACAAAGAAAATATATAAAAAACATATTGAAACTCAAACAATGAAACCAAAATCAAGCAGTATTGGAATACAGACTAATATAAATTTACCAGAGGATGTTTATACTAATAATGATATTGATGATCAATTTGATATGGATACAACAATACAAAAATTCAACCCAACTTCTGCATCTTCAGTGGCTAAACGACTTAAATATTTTTTCAATAAAGGTTCACCAAAAATAAGAATACTATCAAAAGATGAAAATCATAAAAATTTGAAGCAATCAACTTTACCATATCAGTATTCTCCTCGTGTAACTAGAAATCGGAAAAAACTAGATTATGAAGTTAATGATGTACAATGGCAAAACGTTTAAAATAAAACACATTTAATAATATTAAAAAATATATAAAAATTGTTTTATTATTATTACTTACATACTCATTATAATATAATTTTTAAAATCAAACATCTATGCTCATTAAATAATCATCATCAGATGAATATTTTAAAAATTCTACATAATCATTATCTATATTAATGAAAATGTCATCGTCCTCGTCCGTAAAAAAGGTGTCAAAATTATGTTGAAGTTTATAATGTCCACGGGCATATGTATTTTTTTCGTCGGCCGCAATAATTCTTTTGTCACCTGCATAACTCAAAACTACTTTATACAACTTCAGCGTATACAGCTGGTGAAACTTTGATCTAAATGTATTCATTGAATCATAAATAATCTTTTTTTCAAATAATGTTTTTTTATAATCTACAATTGACAAATTTTCCATACAAGACTTTTTTAATCCTTTAGATTTTTTGACCTCTTTTATGCCAACTGTTTTATATGAATACATTTTAGACCGAAGTCCCACAAACTCTTTCATAATTTTTCCATTATTCTCATCTTTCATCATACCCAGGACTTTTTTATTTAATAGAGGAATGTTAAATATGTTATCAGGTTGATACTCAGATGTATCAAACTTTAATGGAATGTCTTCACGGATATCACTATATAAATCCTCCGTCTTTATGGAGTATATGAATGAGTCCGTGTCCATATAATTCATAAATACTTTTACAAATTTTTCTAAAATTTTGAAAAATGTCTGTTAGAAGGAGAACATCTGTTTTTAAATATAATTTTGTGTAATCCAACATATTCTTACATTTTAAGGTTTCCCACATAGTTTGAGCATGCTCATAATCTTCATTTGTACATTCCGAATTACTTAAAATATTATAAAATTTATCTTTAGTGGGAAGACTTTGTTCACTAAAACGATTCATTGAATCAATGTAAGAGCATGGAAACACACCTTTTCTTTTAAGTAGATTAAACTCTTGCGTTGTTGTGAAGAATTTTTTTAAAATATGAAAGTCATCATCATTTAAATTATTAGCGAGATATTCTAAACTCGAGGCCATAAATCTACAAGAGTCTAGAAATCGAAATTCAAAAGACTCCTTTTCTCCAATTGATATAAACTTTGATAGTGAAATATATAATTCTTTGTTGAGGGGAATTACTTTAATATCACCATTAAAGTTTGAGAGTTCTTTCATGAATAAGTGTCAGTCATAAGAAGAAAAATTATGAAAGAGTACCGGTATAAATTTAGCTGTTCTATAAAGAAGATTACAAGAGTTATGGGCTGCGCCTCTATATTTACCAGTAAAATGACAGTGGTCTCGTACTTTGTCAGTTCCTAAGTTTTTCTCACAAATATGACAATTTGTTGAGGAGTTATATAAATGTTGCACAGTGGTATAGGAAAAAAAAAAGAGGGAAATAATTCGGTAACTTCTAAACGGTTAATCCGATTTTAATGAAATTTGGTATGCACAAAGAGGAGGTGTTGTCGAGTTTAGGTTTTGAATTTGGACCTTATAGGCCAACCAGGGGCCCGGCGGGGGGTCCTCAAATTAGGACACCTCGGCTATGTTAAATTTTTAAAACGATCCTATTTCTTCATTTGAGTTCCGATTTAAAAAAAATTTCGTATATAGAATCTCCTCATCGAGCACTATAAAAAATGTCGTCGTAGCAGTAAATTATCTCTTATAGTTTAGGAGATATTCGCATTTGAATATTAAAATTTTAAAATTTTTACCGTCCTTACTTTAGTTTTTTTGATAATAGCAGGTCCAAATATTTCCGATTTTCGCCATTTTTTTTTATTTGCTTAACAACAAGTTTATATACCAAGCAGTGAAAGAATTATGTAAAAATCATGACTGAGTCCAAAGTTCTAGGCATTTAAATTTAAAAAATTAAAAAAAGGCGATTTTTTGTCATTTTTTTGGGAAAAAAGTATCTTTTTCTTTTTAAGTTATCTAAAAAGTTTCTAAGAAGATGTATATAGAATTTATACTTTTTGGAAAGCTGACTTTACATAAAATACGATAAATGAAACAAAACCTAAAAATTTTTGATACCGAGGGGACCAGGTCCATCCAAAAAAACCCTATTTTTTATGGAAAATTAAATTTTGAGCAAAAATTCTCAAATCGCATAGTCGATATCAAATTATAGTGACCTGTTTTATATGACCCAATAAGTTCTTAATCATTTTGTAACGGGTTTCGATAACCCCGCCCCTGGTATGGATATAATAGGCAAAAAACCAAAAAATCCCATTTTTGGGATTTTTTAAAACTTTTTTGGGAATTCCGGGATTTCTAATAAGAAAATTCGAAATTTTTATTTAATTTTGGATTTTTAGTAAAAAAATCTACCTAACTGTAAAATTTCATCAAAAAATATTCATAAATAAAATTTTTATTGCAATTTGAAAAATTTGTATCTTCGCAAAAACTGAATAAAAAACATTTTTTAATTTTTTTTAAAAAAAGTATTCCGCGAATTTTTTAATTTTCAAAAATTATATACAGTTTTGAAAAATAGACAAAATTACCTTTCCATTGATATATAACATGCCTACCTAATGTTTTTTAAGTGACAAATTAATTAGGGAAAACTCAACATCTTTTAGAAAATTTACCTAGCACTATTATTTTCATCCATATATGTAACAAATTTAAGAGTTAACCTTATGGATGAAAATAATAGTGCTAGGCAAATTTTCTAAAAGATGTTGAGTTTTCCCTAATTAATTTGTCACTTAAAAAACATTAGGTAGGCAATAGACAAAATTACCTTTCCATTGATATATAACATGCCTACCTAATGTTTTTTAAGTGACAAATTAATTAGGGAAAACTCAACATCTTTTAGAAAATTTACCTAGCACTATTATTTTCATCCATATATGTAACAAATTTAAGAGTTAACCTTATGGATGAAAATAATAGTGCTAGGCAAATTTTCTAAAAGATGTTGAGTTTTCCCTAATTAATTTGTCACTTAAAAAACATTAGGTAGGCATGTTATATATCAATGGAAAGGTAATTTTGTCTATTTTTCAAAACTGTATATAATTTTTGAAAATTAAAAAATTCGCGGAATACTTTTTTTAAAAAAATTAAAAAATGTTTTTTATTCAGTTTTTGCGAAGATACAAATTTTTCTAATTGCAATAAAAATTTTATTTATGAATATTTTTTGATGAAATTTTACAGTTAGGTAGATTTTTTTACTTAAAATCCAAAATTAAATCAAAATTTCGAATTTTCTTATTAGAAATCCCGGAATTCCCAAAAAAGTTTTAAAAAATCCCAAAAATGGGATTTTTTAGTTTTTTGCCTATTATATCCATACCAGGGGCGGGGTTATCGAAACCCGTTACAAAATGATTAAGAACATATTGGGTCATATAAAACAGGTCACTATAATTTGATATCGACTATGCGATTTGAGAATTTTTGCTCAAAATTTAATTTTCCATAAAAAATAGGGTTTTTTTGGATGGACCTGGTCCCCTCGGTATCAAAAATTTTTAGGTTTTGTTTCATTTATCGTACTTTATGTAAAGTCAGCTTTCCAAAAAGTATAAATTCTATATACATCTTCTTAGAAACTTTTTAGATAACTTAAAAAGAAAAAGATACTTTTTTCCCAAAAAAATGACAAAAAATCGCCTTTTTTTAATTTTTTAAATTAAAATGCGTATAACTTTGGACTCAGTCATGATTTTTACATAATTCTTTCACTGCTTGATATATAAACTTGTTGTTAAGCGAATAAAACAAAATGGCGAAAATCGGGAATATTTGGACCTGCTATTATCAAAAAAAACTAAAGTAAGGACGGTAAAAATTTTAAAATTTTAATTTTCAAATGCGAATATCTCCTAAACTATAAGAGATAATTTACTGCTATGACAACATTTTTTATAGTGCTCGATGAGGAGATTCTATATACGAAATTTTTTTTAAATCGGAACTCAAATGAAGAAATAGGATCGTTTTAAAAATTTAACATAGCCGAGGTGTCCTAATTTGATGACCCCCCGCCGGGCCCCTGGTTGGCCTATAAGGTCCAAATTCAAAACCTAAACTCGACAACACCTCCTCTTTGTGCACACCAAATTTCATTAAAATCGGATTAACCGTTTAGAAGTTACCGAATTATTTCCCTCTTTTTTTTTTCCTATACCACTGTGTGTTGTTCGTCACTGGAAAGTGTTGTCATAGGTGTGTCTTTAGCTAAATAATTTGTATATATTTCTGTAGTATCGTTAATTAAATTATCAATAAATATAGTAGGAGCATCATCTCCAAAATAAATATTAAACTTATCTAAACTATCGTCAAAACTACATTCAATATAATAGCTAAACGCACACGCTATATGTTTTTGAAAATTATTAGTTTCGGAGTTTTCAATTTTCTCCAAGTAAGCTTCAAAGTCAGCATATATAACAAAAGGAACATCCAACTGTTTATGATGATTTTTAAAACGTAATATATTATCATCTACATTAGGCATCTTTGCAACTACTTTCTTGCAATTATTCTCGTGATCCCTTATTATTTTTCCAGTTTGAGAGTATTGAAGACATGCGTTGCAAAGGTATATTTGTCCCTTATGTGAAGTTATGCTACTTCTTACTAATCTAAAATATTTATATAATAAAATTATATTAATATATTGTATGAAAATTGTATGAGCATTATTATTATTTAAATTACCTTGAAATATCTGTTATTAATACATAGTGGAACCATTCTTCATCACTCAAAAGAAGGAGATTTACATGGTGTTCTTTCACTCCGTTTGTAAGATAATATGGCCCCACAATGTTATTCCCTTCACAACCAAACACATTAATACTAATGTTGGTGTTGTTTTTTTCAAATTTGCTAATATCTTTTAATTTTAAAGGAAATTTCAGTCCTTCGAAATTATTTAATTGATCTTCTACTTGTATACAGTTTTCAGCTATATTAATATTATTTATTATGGTCAGCTTGTTTCTTGAAAATAAAGCAATAACGCTCCATTTAAAGCAGTAATCATCATCATTTAAAATATTGAAGCATGCTTGTTTTTTCATTAACCATTGAGGTAATGGGATGTATTTTGATCCTCGTATAAAAGAAGCCATATTAATGTTTACTTCAAGCTTCTTTATCCGAATAAGTGACCATCCACTATCCCTTTCTTGAAATTCACTCATTTTGTTGATTATTTTATCATAATGTAATTTAAGAGATTCTTCAACATGGTCACTCAATGTGAATAGAGACATTTTGGAGCGGTGGGTGATGGAGGTTAATACTATATCTTCATCTCTTATTTTTATGTACTCACATTGAAGCTCCATATTATACTTGAATGTAGTATAATTCTTTATAGAATTATTAATAATACATACTAACCCTCCATTTACTATTTCGAAAAACTCTTTAGGCTGTAGTATATCCTCCTGTTTGTTTTCATAGAAATATGTCTCTATTCTTCCTTTGAATGCTCTTCTACACTTAAAGTTGTTTAAATTGTTAAAATTATTATTATTATTTAGGTTGGATACACTAGCGTGAGATCTCTCATGCTCTTGCAAATGGTTTCTGTTAGAAAACCATTTTCCACATTCAATACAATGAAGGACTTCACGTCCTTTCAACATTTCTTTTTCAGCAAACACGGATTTACAAAACTTGCACTGAAACATAATTTCCTTTTAGTTTTTAATAATGCTTTTACACTTTAAAATCAGTCTTTGGACTAATGAAAAATATATTTAAATATTGGCCAAATGTGTTCACATATATTTTTTTTCCTTAACGGAAATATTAAATTGCTTTGTTAAACATTTTTTAATTTACCAGGAATTATTTTATCATACCATGATTAACCCATTTGTTTCCCATTGTAATTGCTTGGGTATAGCAAAAATTATTATTATTGTTGTACAATTTTCATTACCTTCTTTTGAAAAATAGTATTGCAATTATTTTTAAATTTTGTTGGGCGTCGAATGGGTTAAATTAAAAAGAATATATGCCGAGGTGTATTCATTAATAATTATTAATTAAAAATTACATTCAAAATGCCAAAGCAAACGTTCAGTTGTGAATTTTGTTTAAATAAGTTGTTTTCTACAAAGTGGAACCAAAAAAGACATTTTATGCAGCAGCACAACTTCAACAGGAAAAAAGCGAGAAATTTTTCTCCAGAGATCAAAAACAATATTCCTCTGGAAGAAGAGGATCTTCTAAATATTTTCAATACGCCAGAGGCTAATAGGGATATTTCAGCAACACTTCCAGAGGAATATGAAGAACTGATGAAAGAAGACGAGGATCTTCTTCTTCATTTAGAATTTTAATTATAATATATTTTTAAAAATAATGTAATAAAATAAAAAAGAAATAAATCCTATTTTTAATTTGATATTTAAAAAAACTGTTTTTATTTATACATTTTTAGCTATAAGTAAGTTCAAATATTGCAAGCCCATTTGAAGATTGACGACCTTTGTAAATAATAGTCCAATTTTTATCATTAATCTGTGTTAAGTAGGGATCCTCCTTGTTTAAAAACTTCACAAATCTTTGCGGAAGATAAAACCATTTATTATTGTCCAAATATGCGATAACTTTTAATCCATATTGACTTTCTTTCCATTCGATTTTTAAAACTTTGAATGGCTGGTCTAAGGGGATATCATCAATTTTTGTATACCCAGAGCCAATTTCATAATTTGTTGATATATCTGAAAAAAGTAAGACATTTATAAATACCCAGCAAAAAATCTGAAATTTTTGGTAATAGCCAGTAGTTATTTCATACATTACTTGGTAATGAGTGTTCATTATCATCCACATTATTTTATTTAGCTGAATAGGTTATTACTGGTAAAGAACAAAACAATTTGGATTTGTTATGGCTCAATTGTCTAGGTCGTTTATTTAACAAACAGGGGGTTCGTGGTTCGAGCCCTGCTGGATACTGTTTATTTTTTTTCAAAATGACATTCATTTATATATTTTTGTAAAATGCCGTTCTCAAAATTACAAAAAGCAACATGTTAATGGAGCATCGAGTAAGCGGCTGGAGTGAGAAACACAGAAAACAACTGAATGCCTGGGTTCAAATCCCGGCCGAGAATTTTTTTATTTTTTGTTTTCTACATACAAAGTCGGCCCAAAATAACTAGCTATCACATAACATATTTGTAGGTTTATTTGTAACTAGTTATTTCGCAAAGTTTTTGTAATCAAATTAGTAACCATTTATTAATTTGTTTAAGGTAGGTACATATTATTTGAACCTCGTCGAACAAAAATAATTAGTTATTCACCCCAAAAGTAATTAGTTTCCACGAGATTCCAATATTACTTTCTAGATTACTAGGTAATGAAAATTTTTGCTGGGTACCTAAAGACTTAAAGCTTTTTCCAATAGTGATAGCTTACCATTATGTCAACTTTAATTTGAAGTAATCCTTATATCAATGATAACAAATAGACTCTGATAAATCTTTTTATACCAATTTTTGTAAAAAAAACTCCTTTATCTTTACAATCATAAGTAAACTGAATACTTTGAGTATTTTTCTTTAATATTTTATATTGAGAAAAATGTACCTTGAAGTAATTCTCAGATCAATTTAATAAATATGCTCTGAAATCTCTTTTCATATAAATTAAAAAATAAAAACTCTATTATCTTTACATAAGTAAATAGAATACTTTGAGTATTTAATTTAATATGAGTCAATATTGAGCCATATACTCTAATATTCTAGAGAAGAAAATATTTACTGTAAATAGAATAGAGTACTCCCATTAATTTGTTATTAGAGTATTCAAAATTAATCATGACCATACTCAACAACATAAAATATCTCTCATTAATGTGAACAGCCTTACTCAAGGTTATTTTTTCACGTAAACATACCAAAAAATATTTATGTAAGTCATGAGTTTCCAATTTCATCACTTTTAAAAGTGCAAAAATTAAAAATTGTCTGCTTATACAAGCAAAATTACAAAAAAAATTACTCACTGAGCAGAATTTTCTCTGCCATCATTTTCAATATACATAGCTCTTATGAATGGGGGAGCAGAATTTCTCTGCCACCATTTGCTCTAGCTTAGCTCTTATGAATGGGGAGGCAGAGAAAATTCTGCCAGCCTTTGCTCTTGCTTAGCTCTTATGAATGGGGAGGCAGAGAAAATTCTGCCTCCCCACTTCCATACTACTCTGGAATTTTAAAGCAAATTATTACCTTTAAAGTAATTTTCTGAGAGGAACCTTATATGGGGGTAAGGTTAATTATGGGCCGATATCCAAAAAAATTTAGCAGAGATATTTATGTTCTCCTAAAACTTGTAGATCGTCTTAGAATTTATTAAGGACCCAGAATATATATACTTTTGTGGGTGTGTTACAAACGGATGTGTTACAAACGGAATGACAAAAACAATATACCCCCCACCTTTATTGATGGTGGGTATTAAAATACGTACCATTAACCGTACAAAATTTGAAGCGATGTTTTTGCTGTTTGATTACATGCAATTGAAAAAACTCTGAAACTATTATGAGAAATTCTGCACAAAATCATAAAAAATTTTCGCTCATTGATTTCAAATTCCTTTAAAAATAATAAAATTAAGTTTTTTACTGTGTAGGAAAATATAAAGAATTCTTGATCTTGGCAGAGAAAACAAAACTACTTTTAATTTGACAAACAATTTTGAGGTGTTCATTAAAGGGTAAAACCATTGTTTTTCAAAAATACATCCATTTATAAAAAGTATGTTTAAAAATGTTATTTTTATACCCTCCACCACCATAAGTGGTGATAGAGGGTATATATAAGTTTGTCATTCCGTGTGTAACACCAAGAAATATTCATCTGAGACCCAACAAAGTATATATATTCTGGATCCTTATGAAATTCTGAGTCGATTTAGCTGTGTCCGTCTGTCTGCCTCAAACACTCTCACGTTAAAACTAAGAAAACTAAATCAGCCAAATTCACTGAAAATATTCACTGTTGTCCTAAGCAGTTTGGTATTGAAAATCAGCCAAATCGGTCCACAACGTAGAAATAAAAATATATTTATGAGTAAAATTTTCAGACTACCTCGAAAAAAATTAAGTTTTTTTCCCAATTCTTGAGTAGTTTTCTCAGAAACTACTAAAGATAATGGAATGAATTTTGTCACACCTTATTTTCTTTACCCAGGGATCAAAAATGTTCAAACTTAAAACAATCGATTCAAAATTTCTCATAACCCCCATACAAAGGTACATATTCTCGGAAATAGATTTATCGTTAATAACTTCGGCAAAAATATCGGTATAACCACGAAATTTTGCACATATGTATATAATAAGAACAGAAATCATATTACCAACGTAGATCTGTATAGGTCGATTATTGGTCACAGCTCCCATATACGGTCCACTTTCGAAAAATACTTAAATACAAATAACTAATTAAGAAATAAAGATATTGAAATAATATTCAACATAAATATGTATTGTGTATACATATACCACTTTGCAAAATATATTTTGGAGCGGTCCATAATTGGGCATAGCTCCCATATAAGGCCCATTTCCGATAACCACGTAATCGCACATATTACATAACTGAATGAAGATATCGGTATAAAATTCATCATGAATGTGTTTAAAATAGATATAAAACACACTGCAAAATTGTTTCCGGCTCGGCCCATAATTGGTCACAGCTCCCATGTAAGGTCAACTTCAGAAAATTACTTAAATGCACATACCTAATTTAGAAATAAAGATATTGAAATAATATTCAACATAAATATGTATTGTGTATACATATATCACTCTGCAAAATGTATTTTGGATCGGTCCATAATTGGGCATAGATCCCATATAAGGCCCATTTCCGATAACCACGTAATCGCACATATTTCATAACTGAATGAAGATATCGGTATAATATTAGTCATGAATGTGTTTATAGTAGATATGAAACACTCTGCAAAATGTTTTCCGTATCGGTCCTTAATTAATTACAGCTCCCAAATAAGGACCACTTCCGAAAATCGCTTAAATGCATATATCTAATTAAGAAATAAAGATATTTTAAAACAAGTAAGAAATTATAGTCGGGCGAGGCCGACCATATAATATCCTACACATGTTACAAAAATAAAATATGATTTAGTTTTCATAATAGAGCATTTAGTTGAATTGTACCTTGCCTCAGAAATTCTTAAGCCGTTTATTATACCCTCCACCACCATCAGTGTTGATAGAGGGTACATATAAGTTTGTCATTCCGTATGTAACACCAAGAAATATTCATATATTCATATTTCATATATATTCAGGGTCCTTATCAAATTCTGAGTCGATTTAGCTATGTCCGTCTGTTTGTCTGCCTAAAACACGCTCACGTTGAAACTAAGCAAAAAAAAATCACCAAAAATATTCATTTTTATCCTAAGCAATTTTGTATTGAAAATCATCAAAATCAGTTCACAACGTTAAAAATTATGAGTAAAAATTTCAGACTACCTCGAAAAAATTATAGGTTTTTTCGTAATTCTTAAGTCGTTTTCTCAGAAACTACAAAAGATAATTCGATGAATTTTGTCATGAATTTTTTTTACCCAGGGATTATTGTGTTGAAAATCAAAATAATTGATCCAAAATTTCACATAGCCCCCATACAAAGGTATATATTCCCAGAAATTAGTTTGTCATTAATAACTCCCTCAAATATATCGGTATCAACACAAAATTTTGTCCACTGCCGAAAATCACATAAACGCACATATTTCATTGACAAATAAAGCTATTGTTATAAAATTCGAGATAAATATGTTTTGTGTACATACAAATCATTCTACGAAATTTTTTACGGATCGATCCATTATTGGTCATAGCTTCCATATAAGGCCCACTTCCGAAAATCACTTAAAAGCACACATTTCATTGTCAAATAAAGTTATCTTGATAAAATGCGACACAAATATGTTTTGTCTTTATATGAATCACTTTACGAAATTTTTTCCGGATAGGCTCCCGTATAAGGTCCACTTACGAAAATCACTTAGACTCATATTTTTCTTTGAATAATAAAGCTATCGGTATAAAGTACGACTTGAATATGTTTTGTGAGCATATAAATATTTCTACCAAGTTCTTTCCGGATTGGTCCATATTTTTAAATAGCTCCTACATAAGGTCCACTTCAAAAAATCACTTTGTTTATTTAGGGGTTAGAGGGAGATGGGTAGATGGGTACTTACGCGGGAATTAGAGGAAGGGTAAATAAGAAAGGCTTGGGATTTTTTTGTAAAACGTTATAATACTTATGTATTTATGTTTATTGAACTTTTGGGTAAGTATATAAGGTAAGTATATAGGGTAGGTATATAGGGTAAGTATTTTTAGGTTATAAATTCAGGTTTTATTTTAGTTGTAAGTATTTATGTATATGTTTTAGGGTAAGTATTTTATATAAATAACACTGTGATATACTGATCTGTGATAAATTTGTTTTTAATTAGTATTTAAGTTTTAGTATTTTACTTTTACTTAGGTTTAGGGTTTTTAATACTTGGTTTAAGTTTTACCACTAGTGTTTAGTTTTAATAAGTTAAGTTTATTATTTATTTATTTATTTATTTAACTTTAGAATTTGATTCGTATGGTTTGTTGTTTTGTTTGTTGTAGGGTTTGTTGTTTTGTTTGTTTGTTCGTTTAGCGCACACACTTTTTGTTCTTCTCACAGGTGGATTAGAATAGAAGTAAGTTAAAGCTGAAGGCCAAAGCTGCAGCTGACGTTCATATGTAGATGAAGTTGGCTGCAGTTATGTGTGGGTATTAAATGACGTCAGGGATGGACAGTGTTATGTGTTCACTGATGTGAACATCCTCCCGGGCCTAGCAACCTGTGAAGAGAAAAGGACAATTATTTTTATTTATTCAATAAAAATGGTGTAGGGTAATAGGGTAAATTATGCATGTAAAATACTTCATTGTGTGCGGGTTTATTGGGTAGATGATCCCATGACCAGCCAGCCAAGGGTGGAATCCTGGGCTATAAGTGATCCCCCGTCAATGTGAATCACATTCGGTTGTAGGATGCTTGTGTAAAGGTCTCCACCAATTTCCATGGAGACTGGGTTGTTGGAGTAAAACTCCGGGTCAGCCAGCGATATGCGACACAATTTACTTTTAATTGTTTCGTCCATGGGGCTTGGATATGGGGTTTTTGGCAGATCCTTAACCACCTCCATGCAAACCTCGTATCGGAGGCTTGAGGAATAATTTGGTGCAATTAACACCTTCACAAACACCTCTTTGTCGATTTTGAAGGGAGCTAGGGAACTTTCACTAACAAAGACGGCTGCTATTCTAGACTTAGTCAAGCTAGGATTTAGTATTGCCCTTGCCCGCCGACTTCCTACCTGCACAACTGCTGTAGGAACAAACGTTTTCATCATCGACGTTGTTACCGGTGTTGTAACTTTCACGATGTCTAATGATCGTCTTGGAGCTGGTGTGGGTGGAGTTCTTGGTGCCGGAGTTGGTGGAGGGGATTGGTCCTGGGTCAAATTCTTTAAAATCCTATTTGGACCATGTAGGGTGGAGTGGTGTTTACCACCACATTGTTGGCAACGAGCCTTACTCGTGCAACCGCCAATGAGATGGTTCCTCGCCAAACAATTGACGCAGTAGTGCAATTTAACTGCGGTTTTGTATTTCTCCGCCAAGTTCATCTTTTGGAACTTTCGACAGTTTGTTAAGCTGTGATCGGCTTGACAAATACCGCAACCAAAATGGCGTTTTGGTTGACGTTTATCGTTTTTGCGGTTGGGTTTGGGCCGAGATCCATTGCGGCTGGAACGGTTGGAACGTCCTTTACGATTGTTGTTGTTATTGGGTGCCATATTCTGTATAAAAGAAATTATGTGTGAATGAATGAAGTGTAATGAATGTGTTAGTGGGTTAGGGTGAAGGGTTAAACGATTCATAATAAATTTGGGTTAGTTAGGGTGGTTAGTTGAGCTAGTTAGTGATGATATTGTTATTTTGGGTTAGGGTTTGACTAAAAGTATTAGACTAATTAGCGGGTAAAACAACAATTTTAGTAATAGGTCGGGTTAGAGTTCCAGTTGAAGTTTGTAAGTCAACTACTCTATTTCTACCATCAGAACCAGGGTGTGTTTTGGTCACACGTCCAAGTAACCATTCATTGGGTGCTAAATTGTCTTGTCTAATTACTACAATATCACCTATTTCAACTTCTCGGGTAGGGTTTTTCCACTTATATCTTTTATGGAGCTCTTTAAGATATTCATCTTTCCATCTTTTACAAAAGTTGTGATGTTGTATCTTTAATCTTTGCCATCTGTTTGCCAGGGTTATATTATCACTGCTTGTGTCGGGTTCTGCAGGGGTAAGTATGGGTGAGCCAATTAAAAAGTGTCCAGGGGTTAACGGGTTAAGATCCTGAGGGTTTTCACTTGACGGGCTTAAGGGTCTCGAGTTTAGGCATCCTTCTATTCTGGCAAGGAGTGTAGCTAGCTCTTCAAATGTATATTTTAGGGTATTTATTTTCTTCAAATGAGCTTTAAAGCTTTTAACTCCTGCCTCCCATAAACCGCCCATGTGTGGTGCACCTGGGGGTATAAAATGCCACGTCAAATTCTGAAAACTGCTAGTGGACGTAACAGATCCTTTTAGCTGTTTAATAAATTCCTGTCGCTCCTTTTTCAATAACTTGCTAGCACCTATGAAATTTGTTCCATTGTCCGAGTAAATGGCGACAGGGCATCCCCGCCTCGAAAAAAATCGAGCGAAGGCTGCCATAAAGGCTTGGGTAGACAAATCAGATGTTGGCTCCAAGTGGATGGCTTTTGTTGCAAAGCAAAGAAAAACACAAACGTAACCTTTCGTTATTTTACAAGTTCTGCCACTATATGCTTTGACGTCAAATGGTCCTGCAAAATCAACTCCAACATTTGTAAAAGCTTTATCAATTTGGGTTCTTTCTGGTGGCAACGCCGCCATAAATTGGGTTGTTTGTCTATTCCTATATCTTATGCAGGGTGAGCATTTGTTAACAACATTACTAATCAGATTCTTAAGTTTCGGAATCCAATATCCTGATCGGATTATTCTCAACATAAGTTGATTTCCACCATGCAGGGTTACCAGGTGGACGTGTTGTACTAGTAATTTAGCAAATGCACTTTTATAGGGTATTAATATTGGGTGTCTTTCGGAATAGGACAAACTGTTGGAATTTGCTAGTCTACCATTTGCACGCATTATCATTGCAGAATCTAAAAATGGAGTTAGGGTAAGCAGGTCACTTTTGTTGGGTATAGGGTATTTTCTCTTCAAACAGTTATATTCGTTGTTGAAATATTCTGTCTGACAAAGAATAATAAGTCTATCACGGGTAGATTTGATCTCTGACGCATCAAGTTCAATACTTGGGTGGGTAGTTAATAAACGTAGTCTATCATTGACTAGTTGTGGGTTATTTCGATCAAGAATAACTCTATCATTTCGAATTGTATTTCTTCGGGTATATGATGCGCGATCACAAAATCGATAGACATATGTCATTACTCTTAGAGCTTTTGACAATTTCGAAAATCTTGATAATATATCTGGGTTTTCAGTATTCGTATCTAAGGTAGGGTGGGTATTAACTGTCGTAGTAAACGACTGACTAACTTTAGCTTCAGCTTGAGTAATAAAGTGTTTATCTGTTGTTGGCCACTTCGACGCGACTTCTTTCAACCACGATGGTCCATTCCACCATAAAGTGTCATCTTTTAACTCATCAGCATTACATCCTCGGCTAGCAACATCGGCAGGATTATCGTGTGAAGCAACATGATTCCAGTTATCTACTCCTACTGTTTGTAGAATTGTTGAAACTCTGTTTGCCACAAATGTATTCCACGAGTTAGGGTGTTTACTAAGCCAGGCCAAAACTATAGATGAGTCGGTCCAGAAATACGTCTGATGTAAGGGTAGGTTGAGTTGGGTGAGTACATTGTGTGTCATATTTGCCAACAACACTGCACCACAAAGTTCAAGTTTTGGTAACGAGATTACTTTGATTGGCGCAACTCTCGTCTTAGCGAAGAGTAGGGTTACGGAATTAGGTCCGTCTATGGGTGTTACTCGTGCATATAGACATGCAGAGTATGCCTTTTCAGAAGCATCTGAAAAACCATGAAACTCAATTTTTGCTGAAGGTGAAAAGTTAATCCATCTTGGAATACGAATTCTATTAATATTATCGTAGAACTGCAAAAACTTTTGCCATTTTATAAGGGTGAGTGGGTTAAGACATTCATCCCAAGCTGTATTATCTTGCCAAATTTGCTGCATAATAATCTTGGCAGATATAACAATTGGCGCTAACCAACCAGCTGGGTCAAAAAGACGAGCAATGTCTGATAACACAGTTCGCTTTGTGTATGCTGATTTTCTTTCAATTAAGGGTACATTAAAGAAAAACGTATCTTCTTTAGCATTCCAACGAATGCCTAACGTTTTAGCATTATTTGATTCGGGTAGGGTAAGTAAATCAACATCTAGTAGATGTTCTTCGGGTAAATTGTGTAATAATTCCTTTGTATTGGAAATCCATTTTCTCAAAGGAAAACCAGCAGAGTCTAGAGCCGCGATCAATTGGGTTTGAGCTTTTTGAGCTTCTTCAATTGTGTGACCTCCGGCTAAGACATCATCAACATACATGTTGTTTCGCAAAATTTGCGAAGCTATAGGGTGGGTATTTTGAATGTCATCGGCTAATTTGTGTAGGGTTCTAATAGCCAAATATGGTGCACAGTTAACACCAAATGTAACTGTTTGCAGTTCATAATCTTGAATGGGTTCGTTGACGCTTTTACGGAATAATATCCGTTGGAAGGGTGTGTGGGTAGGGTTTAGCATAATTTGCCGGTACATTTTTGTAATGTCGGCATTATAAACTATCTTGTAAAAGCGCCATTTCAAGATAAGTACAACTAAATCTTGTTGTAGGGTAGGACCAGTGTGTAGAGTATCATTAAGACTGTTGCCGTTCGAGGTTTTGCTAGATGCATTAAATACAACTCGAACTTTTGTCGTAACACGATCAAGTTTAACAACAGCGTGATGGGGTAAATAATAATGGGTGTTTGAAGGAATGTTTGGGTTATATTTAATTGGTTTCATATGACCTAAATCGATATACTCTTGTAGGACGTTATCATATTCCATTTTAAGCTCTGGCTTTTTCATTAAACTTTTCTCGTTACGTAGAAATTGAGCCATAGCAACGTGTCTAGAGTTTCCTAACTCAACAGGAGGGTATATAAATGGTAAATTTACCTGATAACGGCCATTTGGTAATCGAAGGGTAGTGGTCTTGAAAGTTTCTTCACATAAAGAACTTTCTTCTGAAACTTTGGGTTGGGTGGGTACATCTTCAATTTCCCAGAACTTGGTCAAAACATTATCAAGCGTGACTGAACTGAAGTATGAAACTAAGGGTTGGTTATTTTGCGAATTCTGAACGGGTCCTGTTAAAATCCAGCCAAACTCAGTCTCCTGAGCTATAAGGGTATTGAGTAAGTCTTTTCTGACTCCAGATTTTAAAATCTGTGGGTAAAAATCGCTGCCAATAATAAAGTCTATAGGTCGACTTTCGTAGAATTTTTGGTCAGCCAATTGAATATTTTCCAAGTCTTGTATTAGGGTGGGGTTTAAATTTTGGGTGGGTAAGTTTTTGGTTAATGTTTTAACAACAATTGCTTGGATATTCAATTTAAATTCATTTTGTGTGTTAGAGCGCAATAAAACTTGACATAATTTATTCGAACGAGCTGAAACTATTTCATTCAATCCTGATATTTCAGCAACTATGGGTGTAGTGGGTAATTTTAACTTCCTTCTCAGTTTATCTGTGATAAACGAGAAGTCTGAAGCTGGGTCAATAAGCGCTCTAGCTGGAAATAGTTCTCCTTGAACATCAACGTTCAGAACTGCAGTTCCTAATAACTTCGTTCTGTCATCTATGGGTATTGGTTTGCTTGATTGGGTGTGGGTTGAGAAAGACTGTACTGCATTGTGTGATGTTGACGCCTGAGTATTTTCAACTTGTGGGTTAGGGTTAGAGTTCGGCTTGTGTAAAAGCGAATTATGTTTACCGCCGCAATATCTACACTTAAATGCGCTATAACAATCTTTTATGACATGTCCAGTAGCTAAACAATTGTAACAAATTCCATTCTCATTTACAAATTCAATTCTTTGGTTTAATCCTAAAGAATTAAATGAAGAACATTCTCTTAGGGTGTGATTCTTTTCACAAAGTTTGCAAATGGACCCATAGAGTTTAGTTTGGGTGTTTTGGGTATTTGGTTTCTTTTGGGTATTTTGGGCATTTGCATTCTTTTGGGTATTTGAATTGGGTATATGGTTTGGGTTAGAGAATTTTTGTTCATTTTGAGGTTTGGGGTTTGGGTGGGGTTTCTTTGAAGAATGGGTTACATTGTGAAACGCTTTGGCTCTCCTGTCAGGGTTATATTTTGTTTCAGTAAATTGTTTGGTTTTAGGGTGGGTGTTAGGGTGGGTATTAGGATTCGAATCTGGAACATCGTTTACTGATGTAAGTTCCTTAAAAGTGTTCGTTAAGAACACATCAAGATTCGTCCATGGCGGCATTTCAGCGCTATCATTGAGAGTTTTCTCAAACTCTCTTCGGGTTTCTTTGGGTAATTTTGATAAGCAAAGATATACAAAGATAGGATCCCAATTATCCGTATCAATTTCTAATGAATTTAAATTAGCAATACAACAATTAATCTTTCTCTGAAGCTTTCTTATAGAAGCACTGCACATGGTGCTTACTGTGGGTAAATTAAAAAGTGTTTTCAATTGCGCATTGATTTGCATTCGTCTATTTTCAAATTGAGAGACGAGTTGGGTCCACGCAATGAGAAAGCCATCATTAGTTAGGGGTGCGTTGTCAACGATTTCTTTGGCTTCGCCGCTCGTTTTTTGCTTAAGATAGAAGAGTTTTTCAACTCCACTTAAGCGTGTGTTGTTACCATAAATGGCCTTAAAAAGATCCCGGAAAGAAGCCCAAGATTTAAAATCTCCATGAAATGTAGGCATATCGCATGGGGGTACATTGAAGGCTACAGAACTGCTGGGTTGTGGGGGTTCGGGTAATGATGGTCGGGTTTCGTTTGCCTTCGTGATCTCCTCAATCGATTCGTCGATAGATATCATGCTTGACCTATAAAAACCTTTAGCAGATCTAACTTGTCTAACGACTTCACTTAAATTTATGGCTTCAGCCTTCTTAGGGTCAAGAATATCGGCGGATTCTCTAACTTGGGTGAATTTACGGTCAATTTTAGCCCATAATTCACTTAATTCCCGTTTTTGGAATTTAAGAGCGGGTAGAGATTGGAAATTTTCCGGGGTAGCGCGATAATCTTCATCAAACGATTTTAAATCTGTTTGGATGTATCTTAATAAATCGGCGACAACAGATTCTAAAGTAGACATATTGGGTAATTTATTTAAAAATCTACAAAAAATTTGTAACAGCAAACTTAAATTTCCGACAGGGTATTTTATGTGTGTATGGGTTCGCTACACAATTCGGGTGGTAATATTAGCTTAATCAAGCAATATATAAAAATATTTCCAAAAAAGCTTTTAATAGGGTGGGTGGGTGAGTGGGTTTTGAATAGAAAATATTTTTATATTATATTGCTTGACAAATAAAACTAATATAATACAAAAAAAATGGAAATTTAAATTTTATTAGTAAGGTGTAAAAAATACACTTACCTTGTTTGCTGGGGGTAGGGTACAAACCTTCACAAGAGATAAACCAAAAAAAATCTCTTGTGTTGTCGATTCTTCTTTACACCTTCTTCCCGCTATGATGTGTGTTGATCTTGTGTGTAGTGTTGCTGTTGTAATATGTAAGCTGGGTCTGGTATGTATGTTTAAGCGTGTGTATATGTTTTGTGTGTGTTTTATTTCTTGTTTATTTTTTGGGTATTGTTCTTTAAAAATACAGTGTGTGTAAATTTATAAATTTAAATTATTTTAATTATGTGTAATTGTTATTTATTCTTGTTTTAATGAATTTGTGTGTATATTTTTTTTTTTTTTTTTTTTTTTTTAATTTTTGTTAATTTGTTAAATAATTATGTATTACTAATTTCTGTTTTTGTAGTTTTTATATGTTTTTTATTTATTTAATCTTTTTTTTTTTAACAAATAGGTATTGGGGTATGTGGGTAATTTTTTTTTCTTTTTAGATTAATATTTTGTGTTTCACTGTATTTTTTTTTTTTTTTTTTTTTTTTTGATGTATGTTCTTGTTAAAAAAATTTGTTTTTATTTGTAATGTATTTTTTCTTTTCACTGTTTTTATGTTGTGAATTTTGATTTTTTGTGTTTTCTGTTTATTTTAAATTTGTTTCAGTTTTATTTGTTGAAAATTTTTTGTTGTCTTTTGTAACAAATATTTTGTTTTTTACTTTGTGCACTTTGTTGTTTATTTTACACAATTTATTTGTTTTAAGCTTTTTGTCTGTTTTTTGTTACAATTTGTACACTTTTTTGTTTTGTTTTTTTTTTACAATTGTAATTTTTTACACAATTTTATTTTTAATTTAGTTTATATTATTTATGTTTTAGTTTGTAGGGTATTTTTAATTGTTTATTCTCTTTTTTTTTAATTTTTAGTTTTATTTTTAAGGGTGGGTTTTTTATTTTTTTTTTACATACACTTGCTTTTGCTTACTTTCAACACTTCACTTTCTTCACACTTTTTATTTTTTAAGCTTACTTTCTTTTCAGCTTTATTTTTGTGGACTGTATTTTTTATCAATATAGCCGTTTCTTTTTTAAAGGCTCGATTGGACCAATGTTTATTTAGGGGTTAGAGGGAGATGGGTAGATGGGTACTTACGCGGGAATTAGAGGAAGGGTAAATAAGAAAGGCTTGGGATTTTTTTGTAAAACGTTATAATACTTATGTATTTATGTTTATTGAACTTTTGGGTAAGTATATAAGGTAAGTATATAGGGTAGGTATATAGGGTAAGTATTTTTAGGTTATAAATTCAGGTTTTATTTTAGTTGTAAGTATTTATGTATATGTTTTAGGGTAAGTATTTTATATAAATAACACTGTGATATACTGATCTGTGATAAATTTGTTTTTAATTAGTATTTAAGTTTTAGTATTTTACTTTTACTTAGGTTTAGGGTTTTTAATACTTGGTTTAAGTTTTACCACTAGTGTTTAGTTTTAATAAGTTAAGTTTATTATTTATTTATTTATTTATTTAACTTTAGAATTTGATTCGTAGGGTTTGTTGTTTTGTTTGTTGTAGGGTTTGTTGTTTTGTTTGTTTGTTCGTTTAGCGCACACACTTTTTGTTCTTCTCACAGGTGGATTAGAATAGAAGTAAGTTAAAGCTGAAGGCCAAAGCTGCAGCTGACGTTCATATGTAGATGAAGTTGGCTGCAGTTATGTGTGGGTATTAAATGACGTCAGGGATGGACAGTGTTATGTGTTCACTGATGTGAACACACTTAAACGCACATATTTCATTATCAAATAAAGACATTTTGATAAAATTCGACACAAATATGTTTCGTGTACATATATATTACCGGATAGGCCCGTAATTGGTTATACCTCCTATATAAAGTCCACTTCCGAAAATCACCTGAACTCACATATTTCATTAATCTATTGGAGTAAAATTCGACTTGATTGTTTTTATATAAATCATTATGCGAAATTTTTTCCTTATCGGTCCTTAATTGGTCACAACTCCTATATAAGGACCATTTCCGAAAATTACTTAAATGCACATTGATAATCAAAGTTATCGGGATAAAATTCGACATAAATGTGTACTTTGTATATATAAATCATTCTACGGAAATTTTTCCAGATCGGTCCATAAGTTGTCTTAACTCCAATAAAAGGTTAACTTCTGAAAATCACTTAACATCACTTAATTCGTTATTAAATGATTATATCCGGATAAAATTCGACATGATTATGTTCTGTGTATAGATAAATCATTCTTTTAAAATTGACCTAATCAAAATTAGTTCGACATATGGCATAGCCGAATTTACCACTTTAACTTGTTGTTGAATAAAATTGTGGACAATTAAGTCGAATTTTGAAGGGGGTTTTGTATAGGGGCTATGGTCAAATGAGACCCTATAATTATAAAATTCATGAGAGTCATCGAGGCTAGTATAGAACTTGGTTTTGCAGCTTTTTGTCGAGATACGAGTATATTGAACATAATTATGAACTTAAAAGCCCTATTCGTCGGGTTCAGTTGTAAGGGGGCTCGGTGAAATTATGAACCAATGTTAATCATTTTCAATAGGCTTCGTCTCCGGTACCATAGAAGATGTGCCAAATTTCATTGAATTATGTTCAAAATTGAGACGTGAAGTTTAATTACAAGCTTTACAAGCCCTAATCGACTCAGAAAATGATTCTAAGCCAATTGGTATACTTTAAAGTGGTGTAGTGTATAAATAGGCTATAAAAATAAGTTTTTTACGGATCGGTCCATAATTGTTCATATCTGTCATATAAGATCCACTTCAGAAAATCGCACATTTCATTGATAAATAAAGATATCGGAATAAGGATATTTTGTGTATAAAAGAAATCTTTTTTTTTTTAAATTAGGATCAATGCATAATTGGTCTAAGTTCTCATATAAGGCCTATTTCCATAAGTCACTTTTTCCAATATATTTCATTCAATTATAAATATATACGGATAAAATCCGACACAGTGTGTTTTTTATTGATAAATCATTCTGTGAAATTTTGTTCGGATTGGCCAATAATTCGCCATATCTCCATAATCTCCACGGAAGCACAATTTAAACTTTCACAATTTATTAAATACGTATCCAGCAATATTTATAAGGGTTTTCATAAAAAGTAGCTTACAGGTGGAGGGTATTTAAGATTCAGCATATCCGAATATAGCACTCTGACTTGTTATTCATTAGCTTATGCATCCAGACTAAAGTTTTGGATGGATTTAGATATCACTCATTAAATCCGAAGAAATAAAGGTTTAAAGGTCAAATATTGTTAGAAATACAAAAAAGTTACCCATCTTCCTTTAATTAAAAAATTTCGGAATTTGTTAATGGAAAATGAAAAATGTGTGCTGGAATTATTCAAAATCATTTTTTAATTTGAAAAACTTGGAATAAATACGGCGAATTTTTGGTGGATAATTTACTAAAAGTATAACAAGTTAAAATGCTATATTCGCCTAAGACGAATCTTAAATACCCTCCACCAGCTCCTTTTATATTAATACTTTTTTTAGTTGATCAAATATTTGTAGAAATAAGTTTTCTCATGACTTAAATAGAAAAACCCCAAGATTTAAACAGCTTAAATCTGTTACAATTGCAAGATTTATTGAACATTGCTAACTCCATTATCTTTTATATTTTTAAAGCGCCTTAAGATATGATTTAGCGATATTTAATAATTTGTGTGAAAGATTTAAGGAAATTAAAATTTTCGGGTCAGGACCTAGTATAGGAGATATGACCAAATATGAACCGATCGTACAAAATCTTTAAGTACCATTTCTGTATATAAAGACTATATTTCAGTCAAATTTTGTATCTATATCGTAATTTAGTAATAAGTAATGTGTGTTTAACTGATTTTCGGAAGGGAACCTTGTATGGGACCGATCGCACCCATATTATGAACCCATCGTGAAATTATCCTAAAATATAATTTTTGTATGCGAAACTAATATTTGTGCAAAATTTTGTATCAATAGCTTTATTTGGTCATGAGTAATGTGCGTTTAAGAGATTGTCGTAGAAGGACTTTGTACGGAGCTATGACCAATTATGGTCCGATTGTAAAAAATTCCACAGTAACATTAATGTATATAAAGACAAAATATTGGCTAAATTCTGTATCTATATCATTTTTTGGTAATGAATATTGTGCAAACAATTGATTTTCTGGAGGTGACCTTGTATGGGAGCTATGACCAATTATAGACCGATCGGAAACAAATTCACAGAAAAATTTCTGTATAGAAGAGCAATACTTGTACCAAATTTTATATGGATATATTAATTTAGTAATGAGTTGTATGGGAGCTTTGACCAATTAAGGACCGATCGGAAAACAATTTCACAGTAACATTATGTATATAGGTCCTCTTCTTACCAGTTAATAAAGATTTTAATCCTTTTTATCATAGAGTCCCTAGTATAGCCAGAAATGGGCTTTTTGTCCTAGGGCATCTAGTTTAGTCAAAAAATTTACTTTTATGAACTTATTGTTCTACGGCCTCCAGTTTAGCAAGAAAATGGACTTTTATGTATTCACTCAGAAACAATACTTGTACCAAATTTTATATGGATATCTTAATTAAGTAATGAGTTATGTGCGTTTACGTGATTTTCGGGAGAGGACCTTGTATGGGAGCTATGACCAATTATAGACCGATCGGAAAAAAATTTCACAGTAACATTTCTGTTTATAACAGCAATACTTGTACCAAATCTTATATGGATATCTTAATTAAGCAATGAGTTATTTGCGTTTAAGTGATTTTCGGGAGGGGACCTTGTATGGGAGCTATGACCAATTATAGACCGATCGGAAAAAAATGTCACAGTAATATTTCTGTATATTAGAAAAACACTTGTTCCAAATTTTATATGGATATCTTAATTTAGTAATGAGTTATGCGTGTTTAATTGATTTTCGGGAGAGACCTTGTATGGGATCTATGTCCAATTATAGACCGATCCTGAAAATTTTTTCTCTGATGGAATTTTATTCTCATAAGATTTTAATTTGTAAAACTTGTGAAGATATCAACATTCTGACGGAAGTTATTAACAATAAACTCATTTTCCGGTAATATGTACTTCTGTATGGGAGGTATATGAAATTGTGGACCAATTCCGCCAATTTTCAGCAGAGGTCAAGCCCTTGTGCAGAAACAAATGTATGATGATTTTCATGCAATTATATTACACAGTTTTCGTGAAAATTACATCGGAATGTGTAAAAAATGCTTATTTTTTCGGAGTTGTTTTAAATTTTGATTTATAACTTTTCCCGATGTGAACCGATTTTGCTCATTTTCAATGCCAAACTGCCTAGGACAATAGTAATTATTTTGGGCGAATTTAGTAAATTTTTGTTGCTTCGTGTTAACATGAGAATGTTTTATACAGACAGACGGACGGACGGACAGACGGACATAGCTAGATCGACTCAGAATTTCATAAGGTCTAAGAATATATACTTTGTAGGGTTTCAGATGAATATTTCTTTTTACACACGGAATGACAAGGTTATATATACCCTCTATCACCACTGGTGATTTGAAGTGGGCTTTGTATAGGGGCTATGGTCAAATGAGACCCTATATTTATAAAATTCATGAGAGTTATAATGGCTAGATCTTGATTTTGCAGCTTTTTGTCGAGACACGATTACATTAAACATAATTGTGAACTTGAAAGTCCTATTCGTCGGGTTCAGTTGTATGGGGGCTAGGTGAAGTCATGGACCGATGTAAACCATTTTCAATAGGCTTCGTCTCCGGTACCATAGAAGATTATGTGCCAAATTTCATTGAAATATAATCAAAATTGCGATCTGTAGTTTGATTACAAAGTTTACAAGCCCTATTCAGGGGTTCAGTTGTATGGGGGGTAGGTTAAATAATGGACCGAGGTTAACCATTTTCAATAGGCTTCGTGCCTGGGACAATAGAAGATTGTGTACCAAATTTCATTGAATTATCTTCAAAATTGCAACCTGAAGTTTGATTACAAGGCTAAATCGACTCAGGAAATGATTCTAAGCCGATTGGTATACTATAAGGTGGGTATAGGACCAATAATGAAATTCAATGAAATTTGGCACACCATCTTCTATGGTACCGGAGACGAAGCCTATTGAAAATGATTAACATTGGTTCATTATTTCAGCTAGCCCCCTTACAACTAAACCCGACGAATAAGGCTTCTAAGTTCATAATTATGTCTATATACAAGTATCTCGACAAAAAGCTGCAAAACCAAGTTCTATACTAGCCTCGATGACTCTCATGAATTTTATAATTATAGGGTGTCATTTGACCATAGCCCCTATACAAAACCCCCTTTCAAAATTCGACTTAAATGTCCACAATTTTATTCAACAATAAACGGCTTAAGTATATCTGAGGCAAGGTAAAATTAAACTAAATGCTCTATTATGAAAACTAAATCACATTTTATTTTTGTAAGAGGTGTAGGGTATTATATGGCGGCCTCGGCCGACTATATTTTCTTACTTGTTTTAAAATATCTTTATTTCTTAATTGGATATTTGCATTTAAGCGATTTTCGGAAATGGCCCTTATTTGGGAGAAGTGACTAGTTATGGACCGATACGGAAAACATTTCGCAGGGTGCTTCATATCTACTATAAACACATTCATGACTAATATTATACCGATATCTTCATTCAGTTATGAAATATGTGCGTTTACGTGGTTATCGGAAATGGGCCTTATATGGGATGTATGCCCAATTATGGACCGCTCCAAAATATATTTTGCAAAGTGATATATGTATACACAATACATATTTATGTTGAATATTATTTCAATATCTTTATTTCTTAATTAGTTATTTATATTTAAGTATTTTTCGAAAGTGGACCGTATATGGGAGCTGTGACCAATAATCGACCTATACAGATCTACGTTGGTAATATGATTTCTGTTCTTATTATATACATATGTGCAGAATTTCGTGGTGATACCGATATTTTTACCGAAATTATTAACGATAAATCTATTTCCGAGAATATGTACCATTGTATGGGGGCTATGAGAAATTTTGAATCGATTGTTTTGAGTTTGAACATTTTTGATCCCTGGGTAAAGAAAATAAGGTGTGACAAAATTCATTCCATTATCTTTAGTAGTTTCTGAGAAAACTACTCAAGAATTAGGAAAAAAATTTATTTTTTTCGGGGTAGTCTGAAATTTTTACTCATAACTTTTTACGTTGTGGACCGATTTGGCTGATTTTCAATACCAAACTGCTTAGGACAACAGTGAATATTTTAAGTGAGTTTGGCTGATTTAGTTTGCTTAGCTTTAACGTGAGAGTGTTTGAGGCAGACAGACGGACAGACAGATGGACACAGCTAAATCGACTCAGAATTTCTTGAATATTTCTTGGTGTTACACACGGAATGACAAACTTACATACAGAATTGTTCGAGACCTAAGCAACTTTTTCTGGTATTGTATACAAAGTGCTATATTTTCTATTTTAATTGATTTATTCAAAATTATATAATTGATAATAATAATATTATGTTTCTACATTATAATAACAACAACAAAAGTTTAATTCCATTTGGCTGTGAATTACAAGAAACTTAAGCAACTTTTTGATCTTCTTATGAAAAACTTTGGTCCCTTTGAGTTCCAAACACCTTTATGGAATAGATTAGTTACTAGTGTAGTTCGTAATGAATCCCAATCGGATTTTAAGCCATTCGCCAGCTGCAATGTTTCATTGGTTAGGTAAGGTTGATAGGAGGATTTATACTACATCAAATCCGAAGAAATAAACCTAGGCCACTATTGGGCCTGTTGTGAGCTGAATGTATTATTTTTCCATGTTCAGAAACTCAGTTTCCTGGACGTAATTATATAAGAATAAGAATCTTCCAATCATTGTTAGTTAGGAATGTTATTTCCGGTATAAAATCACTTCCAAGATACTTGGATTTAACTTCTACGAATGCCTGACAGTGGCAAAGAAAATGCTCCAGAGTTTCACTGTCCTCTCCACATGCTCTACATTCGTCTGAATCCGCACCTTCAATTTTGTATAGATGTGCACGTAATCCTGTGTGTCCACTCAGAATACGCACCATCATACTAACCTTATACTTGCTCATTTTGAGGAGATTTCTCGTCTTGCTCTCATCAGGGTCACCCCATAGAATCTTTGTGGTTCTACCCACCGTTTCATTATTCCAACAGGCCTTATGGGATTCTCTCACACATATTTTTAGTTCAGCTTTTGTTGGGTCGAATGGTTTCGCGTTTGTCAGGTTAACTGCCTCGAGCTCCCTACCCTTTAAAGCTATTACATTCGCCCTTTCGTTACCGACTACTCCCGAGTGGGCTGGTACCCATATGATGTGAACCTTACATCTGGGAGAGTATTCAGTAAAAGCTTTCTTACAATCCAATACGGTCTTAGATTTAGTTCTATCGCCTAATATCGCCCTAATTGACTTCTGGCTTTCGGTAAATATATTAAGCGCTGTGGGCGCCATATTTATTCTAATCCAATTTACGCATTCCGTTATTGCTCGTACTTCTGCCTGGAAGCTTGTATTATGATTTGGTAAACGGTGGTATATTCTGTTTCTGGGTCTTCAATATAGAACCCCAGCCCCACTTTGTCCCCCCAATCCGTGTAACAACAGATTGGGGGGTATTTGCTGGTATTTGGTATTTGCTCCAATGTTCCGCTTGACCAAGACATTCTATCTGGGATCAGCGTTTTAAAGTTTCCGACATATTCTGTGTCTGGTATACGATCAGGCACGACCGATGATTGTGTATAACCTTACAATGTGTCCAGTATACATTGATGACGTGTCCTATAACCGCTTTTGGCCAGTTCGCCTAAAGTAAAGAGCCGTTCGGCTGTAAGCGCAGCCTCATATCTTAAATATGTTTCAATGGGTGGAATATCTAGCAACGTTTCCAGAGCCTTGGTTGAAGTAGTACACATGGCACCACTTATACCCATACAGCATGTACGCTGAACTCCCTGTAGTAGTTTGATATTGCACTTTTTGTCTAAAGCAGTCCACCAGATTATTGAAGCATAAGCTAGAATTGGTCTAATTACACTTTTATTAAGCCAATTTGTCATAGTAGGACTAAGACCACATTTCATGCCTATAGTTCTCCTACATATCGCCAGCACCGATGTGCCTTGTTGATCCTATCCTCTATGTGGTGTCTCCATTTTAATTTCCGGTCGAGGATTACACCTAAGTAATTAACTTTGTCTGTCACCGGTATCTTCTTGCCCAGGAAGCAAGGTTCAGTATACGTAGAAATTTTTGTCTTTCTTGTGAAAAGACAGATATCCGTTTTTGCCGGGTTAGCATTGAGGCATCTCGGTTGAGCCCAGCTCAAGGCCGTATTCAGAGCCTCCTCAGCTCTTCTACACAAATAATTTGGATCCTTTCCCTTTAAAAGTATTACGACATCGTCTGCATAGCAGACAGGTCTAAGTCCTTTCTCGGTTAGGGTCTTTAGGAGGCTATTAATGGTGGTAACCCAGAGTAAAGGTGACAAAATGCCACCCTGTGGTATACCGCGAAATACCTTTTTCCTGATAGTTATATCGTACATCTCGCAGCTTATCCATCTGTTCCTTAGCATGTGGTTGATCCAGTTACGGAGCACCCGGTCAACATAAAACTGGTCTAGGGATTGGATAAGAGTATCAGTGTGCACGTTATTGAAAGCGCCTTCGATGTCAATGCATACCGCCATCAAAGGATGCACCTATGTAGTGGACAACTTCGTTTAACGTGGTTTCCAGCGATCGTCCCTTTACATAAGCATGCTGCTTTAATTTTAGGTCTTTGTCGGGTATACTGCTTTTAACCATACTATAGACTATCCGTGCCAAGGTTTTAAGTAGGAAGGACGTAAGACTTATCGGTCGATAAGACTTAGGTGTCGAATAGCTAGGTTTCCCTGGTTTAGCCATATAATGGGAGTATATGTGAATTTCAAGCATGCAGTGAATATCTGAGACAGATTTACGGAAACTAGTCCCGCCTCCATCTGTAAGAGTGCCGGGAAAATGCCATCCGGCCCTGCAGCTTTATAGGGAGCGAAGCTCTTGATTGCCCCTTTAATCATATCAGATGTAATTACAATTTCCGTGTTAGCCTCTCCTTCCACCAATATCAGTTCATCTATGTTATTCGATATACCGGGTGGGAAAAGAGAGGCCATTAGAAGTTTCATTGTCTCCTCCATATCCTCCAGCCTCCTGCCCGTATCATCGACCATAGATTCCGGTTGGACATGAGTTTTGAATAGGAATTTTTTTTATCTTCGATACCTCATTTACGCTGTCTACCTGTTCACAGAAAAGTTTCCAGGAGTCTCGTTTGGCTTTACAATTTTCTTATATTCACCAAGTTTACTACGATACTCATCCCAGTATACTGTGGTCTTTTTACGCCGTGCCCGGTTTAATAGTTTGCGAAGAGTCTTACCAAGGTTCCGGATCTCCCCGGTTACCCAGGGTTTCTCCTGGGCAGATCTTCGCTCTCGCAGAGGGCAGCTGTCCTCGAGCGATTCAACCAAGGCACTTGTGAGCATTTCTACTTTGGCGTCTATATCTTTTTTATTTCGACATTGAAAAGTGTACTGACATAAATGGTTCTTTAGTAAGGAACCGAACATTGTCCAATTAGTTTTAGACTTATTCCGAAACTTTATCGGCGGCAGTAGTATTTTGAATCTTAAGTACCGATGGTCAGAAAAGGAGTGCTCGTCCGAAATTCTCCAATCCTGAATTTCGTTTATAAGCTCTTCTGAACATATAGTTATATCTAATACTTCTTCTCTGATTCTATTGACGAAGGTAGCTATATTACCTAAGTTCGATGTGATTAAGTATTTAGTATTAAGGAAATCCATAAGGGCTTTTCCCTTGCGATTGGTGTTTGTACTACCCATGCTACATGGTGGGAGTTGGCATCACAACCTATTACAATTTTCTTATTTTTCCTTTGTGCCTCTTCGACCAGTTTCATTAGCTCCGACGTTGGTGGTAGTGTCGGAGAATCGAAAGGCAGATAAACAGATGCAAGGTATATGTTGCCACGACCTTGCTTCAGCACCGTTGCATCCGATGCGGATAATCCTGTTGAGAGGAGAAAACATAAGTTCTTGTGACATATGATACATGTTGTCGGTCGAGACCCTGTATCAGCGTAAAAAAGTTGGAAATTTACGTGATTTAATCCAGAAACCTTGTTGCGAATCGTCCAAGGTTCCTGGATTAAAGCTATATGTATCTTACCTGTGTTTAGCCATCAGGGCGTTGGTAGCCGTCTCCGATGGAGGTTTATTTGGATAACCTCAATCATTGTCATCCATTTAAACTGTCTTCCAGCGAGTTAGTGATCACATCCCAGCTCGTTGGATTTGATCCTCCGGGTAACCTGAAGTGGCTGTTGATGCAATGGGTACCATTGATGGCGCTGCGGTGTCCTTATCAGGCATAGCAAGAGCAGTATTTTTAATCGACACTTTCCCAATTTTGGACAGCACTGCTGTTCTGTCTTCTGGCGAGTGAGTGGTTTCCTCCTCGCTTTTAGGATTTGACTCCTCAAAATTACCAGTACTTGCTAGTGATGCTTTGGGTACCGTCTTAGGTGTTTTAGTGTCCTTATCGGGGCCGGTTTTGACATCCCTTTCAATCGGCACCTCCCCAATTTTGGAAAGCGAGTTAGTGGTAGCTTCCTCGCTTTTAGGATTTGACTCCTTAACGTTATCTGTAGTTGCTACTGATGTTGTGGTCTTAGGTATTTTTGTGTCCTTTTCGAGGCTTGCCCTTCTAATCGGCACCTTCCCAACTTTGAATATGACATCTTTAGAGGCGAAGTAAGCCCTACCTTTATTCTTGGCAAGACTAGCCATAGATTTCTGGTCGATACCTATTACAAATAAAGTTCCCTCAGGCTCTTCTTTCCTGTAAAAGACATCCCATTTTTCCACGGCCAGCATTTTGACCACCAAGAATTTCCAGTATACGTTCATTAGCCAGTTTACTGCCCCATCCTTTTATGTAGAGAGTGGACTTTAAGAGCATCGGAAGCTCGCTCTTCTTTGTCAGTCCCAGCTTAGCGCCATCCCAGGGAGGAGGGATTCTTTCCACCTAGTTCTTTAGCGTGGTAACACATTGGTGAGATGCCAACCTCATCAACATCACGCCCATGCTGAACTCGCAGCTCACGCTCTCTATTGGTTGTTTGCCCTTTGAAGCGATTGTATGGTCCACTATCTTATTGTTCACCAGATCTTCTACCTTACTCTGTTGGTCTATTGGAATTTTGCCTGTCGGATTACCGGCATCGTAAACTGCATAGCAGAGATCGTCCCGCTGTCTTCTTCTGGCAATTTTGGCGTAAGATGGCTGCTCTTTTCCTTTTCCACTGTCTAGCCTCTCTTTCCTCGCTTTTCGGGACTTCTTTTAAGATACCCGTACCTTCGAGGTTAATTTCGCCGACGTGATCGTCTTCGGGATATCTATCTTGGCGTTGTCACCCTTACTCTCAGGATTCTGACTTGAGGTTCCTTTGAGTGAAGCATGGCTTGGCTTCGACTGGCTTAGAAGACGGGGAGCTCTTTTTCTTCTTTGGTTGTCAACTCCTCCGGAGACCTGATCCTCTTTGCCTCAGATCTTGTGAGAGAGTCCGATTTTTCCTTCGGAGTGTCGTTGGATTGACTAACTATGATTTCCTGAAGCATCTTTTTCAACTTCCTCCTCTGTGCTCCAGATAGTCTTTTCTTAGTAATAGGTAGTTTAGCTATGCTATCACTCACCTGTTTCACCATTTGCTCCACTTCATCATTTTTGGGATTTGCTATAATGGTGTTTCTATTATCATCTGAGGATTCAGAGTCGGAACCCTCACCTATATTTAAAGGCTGAGGTAGCTTAGAGCTCTCTCCGAGCACATCCTTCTCTTTCACCCCTATGTTTTTGCCAATGGCATGCTGTACACTTGACGCATTGTCCACCACGGAGGCCAAGGTACCCACCTCCGTAGTAGTATTTTGCGCACGATTGCAGGATGACGACGACACGTGACTAGCGAGTGGATCAACACTTGCCGCCGGTACTGGGTTATTTAGGCTCTGCACCGTAACTTTTATCTTTTTATTTTTATTTTCCATATTTGTTTTTTCCAGTTTTGTGGTCCGCGGGGAATATAATATTCCCAGGTGGTGGACAATCTGCCCTCCCTCAGCTTAAGTGAAATTAAAGCTGGGAGAGGACAGATGGTCCATCACCACCCCCTATCCGCCACCAGGGGACGCGCGTGGTAGGAAAAACGGGAAAACTCCCCCGAGAAATATTTTCATAAGAAAATCAAAAAGTTGCTTAAGTTTCGAACAGCTATTTATGGAGTTAATTCAGTTATTATTTTCTTGTAACTCACAACGAAATGGAAATAAACTTTTGTTGTTGTTATAATGTAGACACATAATGTTATTATTATCAATTATATAATTTTGAATAAATCAATTAAAATAGAAAATATAGCACTTTGTATACAATGCCAAAAAAAGTTGCTTAGGTTTCGAACAATACTGTATATATACCCTCTATCACCACTTATGAGGGTTGAGGGTATAATAATAAAAAATTTTCATATGCTATTTCTTGATCGTAGTAAACTACATCCGATTCTGTTTTAAAATAGTTTTTTTTTTTTTTGAAATAAGAATAGTTTTCCGGTGAAAATATAAGTGATGGGATATACGAATCTACAACCGATTTTATGCTTTAGATGAAAATCGATTTTTGATAATATATTAAATTGATTACATATTTTTATTTTACCTAAACGTAAAGTGTTCCAAATTTGAAGCAAATCGGTCCAGCCCTTTATGCGCGATTGACGAAAAAACAAACGAACAGACTTACAAAGAGATTTATAATATTTTAGGATTGAACTAGTTTGAATTGTATGAAAATATACATTTATTGAGTCCCTTTACGCAGCAAATACTGAGTTCCCTTTTTTACCTGTTTTTCCCCTAAGGCTGGGATTTCTAAATATATTGGCTTTAGAATAGAAAAAAATCGTTCTTAAAGCAAAAAAGTTTTAATTCTGTCAGATTTTCGCCATTTAGTCTATTTTTTGTCCCCTTCCGGTCCAATTTCCGCAACGACACTTTGCTTTTATATATTTCTAACAAATTAAGTAGTTTAATCGAAAATGGTCTTGCTTAAGGATAGACAAAATCAGTATTTACTATAAAAAGTACTAATTTTGCCCTTTTTTCACATTTTACCCCCTTTTGGCCCCCTCGTAGGCTAAGTTCTGAAAAAAATGTAGCCTATAACAATTTCTAAGTATAGAACTAACTATGTTCCAAATTTGAAGCAAATCGGTCTAACAAGTAGGCGTGAAACAAACAAACAAACAAACGATTTAGCTATGTCCGTCTGTCCGTCCGTCTGTCTGTGTAAAACACGCTCACGTAAAAACGATGCTAAATAAATTAATGAAAATCGGCCAAAAGATTCACTATTGTCCTAAGCTGTTTGGTATTGAAAATGTGCAAAATCGGTTACATCGGAAAAAGTTATGAATCAAAATTAAAAAAAAAACTCCGAAAAAATTAAGCTTTTTTAACATATTCTAATACAATATTCACAAAAACAATGCGATATAATTTCATAAAAATCAGGCCACAATTGTTTCCATGTGAAAGCTTAATTCCTGTTAAAAATTGGCGGAATCGGTCCACATTTTCATATACCTCCCATACAAATGTACATATTCCCGGAAAATGCACTAATTGTTAATAACTTCCGGTAGAATGACAATATCGTTACAAACATTTACAAGTAAAAGTTTTATGTCAATTGAATTTATGTAGAGGAAAACGAACCGGTCCATAATTGGCCGTAGCTCTCATACAAGGTCCCCTCCCGAAAATCGTTTAAGCGCACATTACACATTACCAAATAATGATATCCATACAAAATTTTGCACAAATATTGCCTTTATAAACAGAAATGATACTGTAAAAATTTTTCCATATTTGGTCATAGCTCCCATACAAGGTCCCCTCCCGAAAATCACTTAAACGCTCATAACTGATTGTTAAATAATGGTATCCATACAAGTTTTGGCACAAATATTGCTTATATACACAGAAATGATACTGTAAAATTTGTTTACTATCGGCACATAGTTCATTACCAAATAATGGAATCCTTACAATCCTTAGGCACAAATATTGCCTTTATATATAGAAATGATACTGTAAATTTTTTTCATGATCGCTCCATATTTGGTCTTAGGTCCCCTTCCGAAAATCACTTATACGCACATAACTCATTATTAAATAATGTTATCCATAAAAATTTTGGCACAAATATTGCTTTTATATATAGAAATTATACTGTAATATTTTTTTCCCGAGCGGTCCCTATTTGGTCATAGCACCCATGCAAGGTACCCTCCCAAAAAAACACTTAAACACACGTAATTCATTACCAAATAATGGTATCCATAGAAATTTTGGCACAAATATTGCTTTTATGTATAGAAATGATACTGTAAAATTTCTATACAAAATTTGCCACAAATATTACCTTTTTAAAAAAATTTAATTTTAATATTGTTTCACGATCGGTCCATATTTGGTCATAGCTCACGTAGAAGATCTCCTTCAGAAAATCACTTAAACGCGCATAAATCATTACCAAATAATGATATCCTTACAAAATTTGGCACAAATATTAATTTAGTTTAAATAAATTCTATTTAAAAAAAATTGCACTATCGGCCCATATTTTGTCATAACTCCCATGTAAGGTCCACTCCCAGATATCACTTAAATTTAAATTACTCATTACCAAACAATGATATCCATGCAAAATTTGTCACAGACATTACTTTTGTATCGGTCCATAATATGGTTCCGATCGGTCCCATACAAACCCTCTTCCGAAAATCACTCAATGCACATCACTTATTACCAAATAGCTACACAGAAAAAAAGTTTCAGCATAAATATTATGAACTGCTTTTATTGTTTAAGGTTAATAATATTTAAGAATAAGTTCCTGAATTGTATGAATTTTATAATTTCTATTTTTTCCAACATAATTTAGAAGCTTTGACTTAAAATATTTCAAATTTATTTTTATACGTACGGACAGATATATAACATTGTAACACAAAGAAATATTCATCTGAGACCCAACAAAGTATTTATATTATTGGACCTTATGAAAGTCGATCTAGCTATGTCTGTCTGTCCGTCCGTCTGTCTGTCTGTCTGTCTGTCTGTCTGTCTGTCTGTCTGTCTGTCTGTCTGTCTGTCTGTCTATTTGTATAAAACATTCTCACGTTAACACGAAGCAACAAAAATTAAAGAAATTCTCCCAAAATATTTACTATTATCCTAGGCAGTTTCGTATGAGCAAAATCGGTTCACATCGAGAAAAGTTATGAATCAAAATTTAAAACAACTCCGAAAAAATAAGCATTTTTTATACATTTGATGTAATTTTCACGAAAACTATGTAATATAATTGTATGAAAATCATCATACATTTGTTTCTGCACAAGGGGTTGACTTCTGCTAAAAATTGGCGGAATCGCTCCACAATTTGATATACCTCCTATACAAAAGTACATATTCCCGGAAAATGAGTTTATTGTAAATAACTTGCGACAGAATGTCTATATCTTCACAAAATTTTACAAGTTAAAATCTTATGAGAATGGAATTCATTCAGAGAAAAATTTTCAGGATCGGTCTATAATTGGACGTAGCTCCCATACAAGGTCTCTCCCGAAAATCACTTAAACACGCATAACTCATTACTATATTAAGATATCCATATAAGATATCCATATAAGATATCCCTTCCCGAAAATCACTTAAACGCACATAACTCATTACTTAATTAAGATATCCATATAAAATTTGGCAAACGTATTGCTCTTATATACAGAAATTTTTTTCCGATCGGTCCATAATTGGTCATAGCTCCCATACAAGATTCCCTTCCGAAAATTACTTAAACGCACATAACTCATTACTAAATATTGACATCGATACATTTAGTACAAATATTGCTCTTATATACATAAATCACACTATAAAATTTGTTCACGATCGGTCCATATTTGGTCATAGCTCCCACACAAGGTCACCTCCAGAAAATCAATTGTGTGCACAATATTCATTACCGAATAATGATATAGATACAGAATTTAGCCAACATTTTGTCTTTATATACATTAATATTACATAATTGGTCATAACTCAATACAAGGTTCTCCCACGAAAATCTCTTAAACGCACATTACTCATTACCAAATAAAGCTATTGATACAAAATTTTGCACAAATATTAGTTTTGTATACAAAAATTATATTTTAAGATTTTTTCACGATCGGTTAATAATATGGGTGCGATCGGTCCCATTTACTAAATTACGATATAGATATAAAATTTGACTGAAATATAGCCTTCATATTCAGAAATGCTACTTAAAGATTTTTTTACGATCGGTTCATAATTAGTCATATCTCCCATACTAGGTCCTGACCCGAAAATTTGAATTTCCTTTCACACAAATTATTAAATATCGATAAATCATATCTTAAGGCGCTTTAAAAATATAAAAGAAAATGGAGTTTGTAATGTTCAATAAATCTTGCAATTGTAACAGATTTAAGCTGTTTAAATCTTGGGGTTTTTCTATTTAACACGTGAGAAAACTTATTTCTACAAATATTTGATCAATTAAAAAAGTATTAATATAAAAATAGATGGTGATGGGTATTTAAAATTCGGCTTAGCCGAATATAGCACTTTAACTTGTTAGACCCTCCACCACCATCAGTGGTGATAGAAGGTATATATAAGTTTGTCATTCCGTGTGTAACACCAAAAAATATTCATCTGAGACCCAACAAAGTATATATATTCTGGGTCCTTATGAAATTCTGAGTCGATGGTAGTTTCTGAGTATCAACACAACATTTTGTACATATTGACATTATCTGAACAGGAATCAAAATTACGGACTTAGATCTGTATCGGTCCACAATTTGTCATAGTTCTCATATAAAGTCCACTTTCGCAAATCACTTAAATGAACATATTTTATTGATAAATAAAGCTATCGGGATAAAATTCGATATGAATATGTTTTGTATATACATAAATCATTCTACGGAATTTTTTTCCAGATTGGTTCTTAATTGGTCATAGCTCCCATATAAGGTTCACATCAGAAAATCACTGAAACGAGCATAATTCATAGATAAATTAAGCTATCTAGATAAATATCGACATGAATGTGTTTTGTGTGTATATAAATTACTCTACGAAATTTGTTCCGGATCGGTCCATATTCGGTCATAGCTCCCACATCCGAAAATCCCTGAAATGCGCATAATTCATTGATTAATAAAGCTATCAGGGTAGAACTCGAATATGTTTTGTATATAGATATAAATCGTTCAGTGAAATTTTTTCCGGATCAGTCCACAATTGGTACTAGCTCTCATATAAGGTCCACATCCGAAAATATATATGTATATGTATATATATATATATGTACGATTCGGCAGAGCCAAATATAGCATTCTAACATGTTTTATTATACAAAATTAGCCAATAAAGGATTACTATCTACTAAATATGGAAACATATGTTTTATTATACAAAATTAGCCAATAAAGGATTACTATCTACTAAATATGGAAACATATTAGTAGATAATGAATAGCGTAGAAAAAAAGTAAAAATTCAAAAAATTTACGTCATGTACAACTTCATACATTTTATGAACTTTTAATATTCTGAATGAAAATGGTTTGGGAAAAAAGTCATGTTCGATTTCATAAAATATATTACAAAATTCATTCAAGTTATGTATTATTAGTTTCTGTGTATATAGATACAAATTTTGACAGAAATATAACTTTTATTTATAGAAATGTGATTGTAAAAACACTTTAACCGTATATAATTAATTGAAATTTGTTTAGTAAAATTAATTTTGTATAAACAAATTCTGAGCAACAGTACACATATCTCAATTTCCTTCGATTTAGCTGTGTCCGTCTGTCCGTCCATCTGTCTGTCTGTCTGTGTAAAACACGCTCACGTTAAAACGAAGCAATGGAAATTAACGAAATTCAGCAAAAATATTCATTATTATCCGGTACAGTTTGGTATTGAAAATAAGCAAAATCGTTTCAAATTTAAAACAACTCCGAAAAAATAAGCATTTTTTATACATTCTGATGTAATTTCCTCGAAAACTATGCACGATAATGCTGAAAATTGCTAGAATCGGTCCATAATTTCATATACCTCCCATACAAAAGTACTTATTCCAGGAAAATGAGTTTTTTGTTAATAACTTCTGTCAGAATGTTGATATCTTCACAAAATTTTACAACTTAAAATCTTATGTCAATAGAATTCATTGAGAGAAAAAAAAATCTGGATGGGTCCATAATTGGACATAGCTCTCATACAAGGTCCCCTCCCGAAAATCACTTAAACGCGCATTACTAAATTTAGATATCCATATAAAATTTGGAATAAGTATTGCTCATATACACAGAAATATTACTGTGAACGTTTTTTCCGATCGGTCCATCCTTGGTCATAGCTCCCATGCAAGGTTCCTTCCCGAAAATCACTTAAACGCACATAACTCATTACAAAATATTGATATCCATACATTTGGCACAAATATTGCTGTTATATACATAAATTACACTATAAAACTGTTTTACGATCGGTCCATATTTGGTCATAGCTCTCATACAAGGTCCCCTCCAGAAAATCACGTAAATGCACAATATTCATTACTAAATAATGATATAGATACAGAATTTTGAAATTTTGTTTTTATATACATAATTGGTCATAGCTCCCATACAAGGTCCTTTTACGAAAATCTCTTAAACGCCCATTACTCATTACCAAATAAAGCTATTGATACAAAATTTGGCACAAATATTAGTTTGGTATACAAAAATTCTATTTCAAGATTTTTTCACGATCGGTTCATAACATGGGTGCGGTCGGTCCTATGCAAGATTCCCTTCAGAAAATCACTTGAACACACATTACTTATTACTAAATTACGATAAAGATACAAAATTTGACTGAAATATAGCTTTTATGTACAGAAATTTAGCTTAAAGAATTTTTTACGATCGGTCTATAATTGGTCATATCTCCCATACTAGGTCCTGCCCCTAAAAGCACTTTAACCGTATTTAACTAGTTGCATTATCAATTTGTGTAGAACAAAATTATATATATGTATTTTGAAAGTCCTTAAATCTTTCACACACATGCATACATGTACATTATTAAATATCGTTAGAGCATATTTTAGGGCGCTATAAACATATAAAAGAAAATGTAATGTTCAATAAATTTTGGAATTGTAACAGAGCTTAGGTTTTCCATTTAAGACATGAGAAAACTTATTTCTACAAATATTTGATCAATTAAAAAATGTAAAAGTAGCTGGTGGAGGGTATTTAAGATTCGACTCAGCCGAATATAACACTATAACTTGTTAATTTTAATATTATTTAAGTCAAATTAGTTGTATTCCAGAATAATACAATTTCAGTTCCGAATAACTTCCAAAAAAAGAGCATGAAAATTACTACTTAAGAATGACTTCAGAAGTAGTGAATTTTTAATCAAATAAAAAGGACATCCCTCCTATGACAAGCCTGTGTTAAAATTATTATTTCTTTAGGTCTTTTTCAGTACTTCCATGGAGACTCTTATAAAGGAAAACTAATATTAACCCTTTTTAGAAAATCTAAACAAACTATAATAATGATATGCTTGTAAATATTTTTATGTCATGTCATAATGTAAAGTTTCAGTTATATATAGTATGCAACATTGGAAAGTACTATTAAACGATAACTTTTGTAACAAGTTATCGGATGTATTTGTTCATCTCTGAGACGGCGTGGTTAAAAACGACCTTTGTTCTTTCTTTTATCACTTTGATCGACATCAAGTTACATCGTTTCTTATAAAGTGCTCTATAATTTAAATTTAATAATACAAAAATAAATTTTAATTCTTTAATCGATAAATTATGCAGATTTTCTGTAATAATAATTAAAAGTTTAATTTACGGAGTCTTAATTTGTCAAATTTTATGAAAAAATTAATTAAAAGAGTAAATAATTAAACAATTACTAGCCAAGTATATGGTTCCACACTCCAATTATTGGACAATATTACCATTTTTTATAAATTTGAAAACCCAATAATAATTGGTAAGAATTTAAAATGTACAAATTATACAAAATAGTTTATTTAACATAAATCTTTTTATAGGGTTTTAATTTATAGCATAATTTGCATGAAAAGAGATCAACTTTCTTGTACATAACCACAAATAATTGCTAGTTTAACTTGTTAAAAGATGATGTTGAAGAAGTGTATAGAAGCTTACTATGGAAATGACATGAAGTTATTCATGAAGTAAATCAACGTGATATATCACTAAAACCAATTTATATCATCAGTTCCTAATGTCTTCGATAGGGTTAATTTCCAAACCCTATAATAATTTGTTTTAATCGTTATATTCATAACCATAAGTAAATATTTATAAGTAAACTGTTATAATTGTTGCATATTTTTGTTATAATTTTATTACGATTCCTGTATGTGCTCTAAATTTAAAAAAAAGGATTTAAATTTCTGAATTTGTAACTAACTATTGAATGTAAAGGAAAACATTTAGAGGGCATTTATAAACTGTGACAAAATTGTTATATATTTTTTATTATAAAACTTAATTTTTTTTATAGCATGTGTATATTATTATTATGAAGTTTTATTATGAATATTATGAAGTTTAGTATCGCAAGATACTAAATTGTTTGTATATTATTATATTTGTTTAAATTTCTTGCTAATATCAATTCTAAATTATAGCTTATCTGGTGATTTGAGCTCAAACCATCTGTGGCTTTCCAACATAATTGTGGATATACCAACATAATTTCTCTGATATACAAATTCATAGTAATATATAAATATACATGCGTTCGTATTGATTTAATTCAATTTTCAAATTATACATTTCATATTCATTTGATATTTTACATACATGAATTCTGTTTAATAAACTTTGTTTAATAATGTTGAAATGTGAATAGAAAGATTATTGGGAATGTTGAAGTTCAGATGATAATGTAAAATTTAGGAAATATTTAAGGGAAGATATAAACTAAAGCCATAATGAACACTGATATATCTTGTGTGAAAAAGGGTGGGTTCTTATTAAATAAAAGTGTTCATATTGATAACAACACCAATCAATTTCTTAAATCCTGTAGAAATTATTACTTTTAAAGTCAATAGCCAATTGTAAGTTTTATTTTTGTTTACTTTACTGCCATAAGTCTTGGAAAGAATTGTTTTATTATTCTGTTCCGTTGTTTATTTTATCTGTTTGGTCAAGAACCTCCCCAAACCGACGAGCTTAGCCTTATTTCAAGCTTTCCAAGCATCGAACACTGCTAGAGAGAAACAAGGGCATATAACATCCGAAAACAAACCTACAACGCAACAGAAATGGCGACAAACGAGATAGGCCAAGATATAAAGTCCTACTATCAAATTTTCATTGATAAAGTTTTACTTTTTCAATTTTCCATTACATATTAGTAAGTCCTTTACTGAATGTATATTGTATGATTCAGTTAAGCAGTTACTAAAATTATGTCTTAATATTACACGAATGTTGTTTGTGAAAAGATTCAAATATAGTCTTTTATTAAAGAATAGCATTTCAGCATTATTTTACACGGATATCGCGTTTGTAAGTCAGTTATTAATTATATAAATTAATTAAAAACCTTTGCTACAATATGTGATATCAATTTAACATATTTCTAATTAGAGTCAATAGACTTGATTTTAATTTTTGTAAGTCATAGTTTATTCTGTTCAAATAGAATTTCTTATTTGCGACAAAATTTAAAATCAAGTGTTTAAAAGTTTAGTAGGGGAGCATAATTTTTACAGGATATTTGTATTTTTTTTTTTAATTTTGCATTTGAGTCTTATTCAACATTCCCATAGCTGAAGAGAAATTATAATTTATATACATACATATTTATGAAGCTTTTATTGATAAGTAATGATAACTAGGAGAAGAAAAGTTGCAATTATTAGCGAAGATCCTTCTAATAGTGATTCACAGGTAGATTATACGTTTGATGAGGATTCAGCTAATCCATTTACCTCTAGACCACGAATTAGCAAAAGTCCTATAATCACAAGATCACGTGCAGCAGCAGTGTCTGTCCAACAGAGAGTTAGTATGGATGATAATAAGCATGAAGCAATTTGGCCAAAGTGAAAACGAATGCGATAAGATAGTTAAATTGATAGAAAGAAGGCAATTACAGAAAGAAACATTTGACGATTATTTTACGGAAATGATAGGCATGAACTCTAGATTATCGAAGCCAATGAGTGACAATAAGATGATTGATCTTATTAAAAATAACGTAAAAGAGTCTTTGGGTACACTTCTTTTTTCATACGACTTATTTAGTTTAGATCACTTAAGAGATGCAGCGAGAAGGCTGAAAAGTTTCTAGCTAAACAACATCAAATGAAAATTCAGAAAAGATATGTGTCTGAATTAGAACAATCCTAAGTAGAGAGTGTAGAAGAAGAACAGTGTGAACAGTGTCTGCTATACAGAACAGAAGTTTCCAGCAAATGGTTAGAAAAGAAATTGACACTAGTCATTATAAGTGCTGGAACTGTGACCAACTTGGTCACTCGTTTTACGACTGTCCTTCCGAGAAGAGAAATTTGTTTTGTTTCTGATGTGGGGAATGGACTCTGAACGAGTAAGATAGGGAAACTCGTTCCTATCCATAAATCCCTCAAAAGAAAAAAATCTGGAAAATCTGAATTTAATTGAGGATAAATCCAAACACAAAAACATAGATTTAGATTTAAAATTGGAAAATGGAACCTATAAGGTAGATAATATTAATAAATATTCGTCATTACATGAAAGAAAGCTACAATATGAAGATGTCAAATGTCAAAAACAACATCTCTAATAATATAGATTCAGGCGCTTCAATAAGTGTTTTAGGGAACAATTGTCTAGACTTACTTTCAAAACTAAATCTAGAATACACAAATGTATAAGTTAAGACAAGTCATAGAAGAATTTCCGTCCTTTAGTAAAAAGGGTCTTGGTAGAACATCACTAGAAACACATACGATAGATACAGGTGACTCAGAACCATTTAGAATTAAACACAACCCACTTTCACCGCCTCGTCAACTAGAAGCATATAGTGAACTTGATCGTATGATTGGACTAGGTGTTATTGAAAAAAGCAACAGCCCCTATTGTAGTCCAGTTGTTTTGGTAAGAAAACCGGGAAAGATAAGGCTGTGCTTGGACTCTAGAAAGTTGAATACACTGACAAAGAAAGATGCTTATCCTCTGCCTCATATCAACGGACTTCTTAGTAGATTGCAGGTTACTCATTACATTACAGGTATTGACCTTAAAGATGCATTTTGGCAAATACCTTTGGATGAGTCTTCTAAAGAAAAAACGGCATTTGCAGTGCCTGATCGGCCACTGTATCATTTTACAGTTATGCCTTTCGGGCTGTGTAACGCCGCACAGACAATGAATGAATGAATAAAGTCATACCTAGCCGCCTTCGTGAAAAGGTTTTTATATATTTGGACGATCTACTGGTCTGTACGTCAGACTTTGAGAGTCATTTGGACATTTTACGAGACGTTGCTAACTGTTTGAAAAGTGCCAATCTTACTATAAATGTAGAAAAAATAGATTTTGTCAAAAAGAAATCAAATATTTAGGATACATAGTAGGACAAGGTTGCTTAAAAACGGATAGGTCGAAAATAGAAGCTATAGAACAATTTCCAATGCCAAAAAGTCCAAGACAAATTAGGAGATATATAGGTATGACAGGGTGGTATAGATAATTTATTCCTAATTTTGCTGATTTAGCTGCACCCCTCACAGATTGTCTTAAGAAATCAACCACGTTTAAGTTAACTCCTGAGGCAGAATTATCTCCTGTTCTAGTACAGCCTAATTTTAATAACCCTTCACCATACAATGCGACGCATCGCGTGTGGGAGTTGGTGGAGTACTAACCCAAATAGATGATGAGAGAAAAGAGCATCCAGTAGCATTTGTTTCTCAAAAACTCAATAAAAATCAGAAAATTACTCTGTTACTGAGTTAGAATGCTTAGCTGCAATAGTTTGTCTCAAAAGATTTCGCCCATTTGTTGAAGGATTGCCATTCAAAATAGTCACAGACCGCTCGAGCTTAAGATGGCTGATGTCCCAAAAAGACTTGTCGGGTAGATTAGGGCGTTGGAGTTTGAAATTACAACCATTTGATTTCGAAATTGAATATAGAAAAGGATCATGTAATACAGTACCAGACGCTTTATCTAGATTAGACGTTGATGAACTTGGTAGTCCAGAAATTCCTATCACGACAGAAATAGATTTAAAATCAGAGTTTTTTACGTCTAACGAATATACTGATTTGATATCTGATTAAAGCAAAAGGCCACAATTTTACCCTGACACAATTGTATCCGACGGATTTATATATCAAAGGGTCAAGTTTAGGAAAGGGGAATATGAAGAGGAAGATTCATTATGGCGGCTATGGTTCCCCAATGAATTACGTGAACAAATTGTAGTTAACAATCATGTCACATTATCTTGTCATGGTGGGTTTTCAAAGACACTAAATCATATAAGGCAAAAATACTTTTGGCCAAATATGGCTCGTGATATCAAGAACTATATAGCCAAATGTGAAGTCTGCAAAACAGTTAAACCTTCTAACCAAATATCAAGACCTGCTATGGGCCAAGCCATGATAAAAGAACGTCCTTTTCAAAGAATTTATATGGATCTACTTGGTCCATATCCTAGAACCAAAATGGGAAATTCTATGGTATTTGTCGCAATAGACCATTTCTCCAAATATATATTTTTGAAGCCACTAAAAAAAGCAACTAGCTCTGTAATAATTACATACTTAAAAGAAAACATATTTGATCAATTTGGAACTCCACAATATATCCATTCGGACAATGGGAAACAATTTGTTTCTACACAGATGTCAGATTTTCTTACTGCCAATGGCATAACACATATTAGAACAGCTTTTTATTCCCCTCAGGCAAACGCCTCTGAAAGGACTAACAGAGAGATTTTAATAAAGCTACGTATCATGCTAAAGGACAAACAGGACAAGTGGGATATATACGTATCAGATATAGCATGTATACTAAGGAGTGATTACCATGATGCTATAAAGTGCTCAACCTACTTTTGTGTGTTCGGATACAACATGATTCAACATGGTAATACATACCCCATAATCAAAAAGCTTGGTTGCCTAACAGAAGGCCAATTTAAAGTCTCATTACACGATGCTAGGATGTCTAATCTACATGCTAAAGTCAAGGAAAAATTGGCAGTCGCCCACAAAAAGGCTAAAAAACTTATAATCTGAGGTGCAGAGATGTACAATATAAAGTTGGTCAAGAAATTTTTAGAAAGAATTTTCAACAATCAGACTTTAAGAAAGGCATAAATTCAAAATTACTTCCACCATATATAAAGTGCAGAATTAGAAAGAGAGTAGGATCTTCAATGTATGAATTAGAAACACTTAATGGCAACTATATTGGCATTTATCATGCCAAGAATTTGAAATCTTCTTAGTTGTAACTTGCCCGGCTAATCATATACTCAGGGTGTGGTCGAGTCCCACGTTAGAATCATAATCTGTTTTCCTTTTTTTCGATCGTCATATATTCCTCCTTCAAGAAGACTTGTGGCAGATTATTCTTATATATATTTAATGAAAAAAAAAACTGAAATACATTATAGTCTTACATAATCAAATTAACTTCTAAAAAAAAATAAAACTTTTTTTTTATAGTTGTAACTTGCCCGGCTAATCATATACTCAGGGTGTGGTCGAGTCCCACGTTAGAATCATAATCTGTTTTCCTTTTTTTCGATCGTCATATATTCCTCCTTCAAGAAGACTTGTGGCAGATTATTCTTATATATATTTAATGAAAAAAAAAACTGAAATACATTATAGTCTTACATAATCAAATTAACTTCTAAAAAAAAATAAAACTTTTTTTTTATACATTGTAACATATTTTTTTTGGAATTTGAACATTCATTATAATTATCATGCAAAAATGACCATTTTATTTACAAAACAAATTCTCTCAAATAGGAAAACTCTTATATATACATATATTAAAAAAAAATAAATAAATAAAAACTCTTATAAAGGAAAACTAATATTAACCCTTTTTAGAAAATCTAAACAAACAAAAATAATGATATGCTTGTAAACATTTTTATGTCATGTCATAATGTAAAGTTTCAGTTATATATAGTATGCAACATTGGAAAGTACTATTGAACGAAAAACTTTTGTAACAAGTTATCGGATGTATTTGTTCATCTCTGAGACGGCGTGGTTAAAAACGACCTTTGTTCTTTCTTTTATCACTTTGATCGACATCAAGTTACATCGTTTCTTATAAAGTGCTCTATAATTTAAATTTAATAATACAAAAATAAATTTTAATTCTTTAATCGATAAATTATGCAGATTTTCTGTAATAATAATTAAAAGTTTAATTTACGGAGTCTTAATTTGTCAAATTTTATAAAAAAATTAATTAAAAGAGTAAATAATTAAACAATTACTAGACAAATATACGGTTCCACACTCCAATTATTGGACAATATTACCATTTTTTATAAATTTGAAAACCCAATAATAATTGGTAAGAATTTAAAATGTACAAATTATAAAAAATAGTTTATTTAACATAAATCTTTTTATAGGGTTTTAATTTATAGCATAATTTGCATGAAAAGAGATCAACTTTCTTGTACATAACCACAAATAATTGCTAGTTTAACTTGTTAAATGATGATGTTGAAGAAGTGTATAGAAGCTTACTATGGAAATGACATGAAGTTATTCATGAAGTAAATCAACGTGATATATCACTAAAACCAATTTATATCATCAGTTCCTAATGTCTTCGATAGGGTTAATTTCCAAACCCTATAATAATTTGTTTTAATCGTTATATTCATAACCGATGACATTAATTGAAGTGCACTTAACTTAATCATCAGTGCTGTATTAAGAAAAAGGGGGAAAAAAATAAATAAATTGAGTGAAATTTTGACGTCAGCAGCAAAGTTAACATCGATGAGTATTAAAACTAATAAACAAATTTAATGATTAATGTTAACATCATATGTTACTTTACAGTACACAGTGGGGCAGAATTGAAATTTTTTGGAAATAAATCTGGCATTTCTAAACGGCTGATCCGATCGGGATAAAATTTGGCGTGAGCGTAGCCAAGGAGTATTCGAGTTTAAGTTTTGAAGATGAACCCTGCAGATGCCCCAGGGATGGCGCTGTGGCGGCTCAAAGTAGGGTACCTACGACATGTAAAATTTTTAAACTCGTGCCATTTTTTTGTTTTTCACCCAAATACAAAGATTTTTATATTTTGTGAAAGCGCTCGACGAGATCTTGAAAAAACATACTACTTATCTCTTATAATATCCGAGTTATAGGCATTTAAAAATTTAGTGATACAAAATTTACCATACCTTGGTCCGCCTTTTTTTGAATACCGGGCGTAATTTTGGACCAAATGGACTCAATTTTTTCTTGTTAGTTAGACAACAAAATTTCCAATAATGTACAAAAAATTTCAGATCAATATCATTTACAGATCCAAAAATATACGTTTTTTAATTTAAAAATTCAAAAAATTTTAGATTTTTGCCGTTTTTTTCCAAAAAATGTGTCTTAACTCTTTTATTAATAAAATAAAATTTTCTTTAAGAACATATAACAATTTTATAGTTTTCTAAAAGGTATCTTTACGCAGAACGCTTTGGAGTAAAAAACTTGTCCTATTTTTTGAAAATGTTGCCACTGCGTCCTTCCGAATATGACCTATTTTTTATCAAAACTTCAACTTTGGGCGACATGTTCTAAAATCCCAAAGCTGGGATCAGAAAACTGAAAGCAGTTTTGGAAACCTCAATATGTTTTCTATTTACTCCAAAAGTATTTTCCCAGCCCTGAAAGAAATGTGGAACCTATGGGCAAAAAAGTAAAAATCCCATTTTTGGGATTTTCATTCCTATTTTTGGGAATTGCGGGATGCCCTTTGACCTTTTCAATTTTTTTTTTGCATTTTCTTATTTGAAATGACAAATTTAACAAGCGTTGAAAATTTCATTGAGTTTTGTTCATAAATAAAGGTTTGTCATATATTACATATTTGTTTAATTTCTAAAACTATGATTTATATCAAAATTTTAATAGGGTCGCAGATAGCTACAACAATTTAGTCCATATTTATCCCTTAATATCATTTTTTAGTTAGATATGGAAATTCTCGACCCTTTACAAAAAATTTCAAGCCAATATCTCAATTACATTCAAAAATATGTTCATTTAAACCTGTGTCCTTTAATTTCATCTTTTTCATATTTTAGTATTAAGTATGACAGAACATACATTTGGTGTTGAATAAAATGTTTGGACAATTTTTAAAAATTATTTAGTTAATTATTTTATTAAAGACTATAACATTGTATATACAATAAAAAAATTATAATTTTATTATGAGCCAAGCACAACAACACCTAAATCACCCCACACAAACCACCTTTCCCGCCCACCGAAATATAAAACACAATTTAATACAATATCATCAGTTAGTATAATAGCTTTTTTTTATTTGAAATGTTCATCTTAAACATAATACAATTAATTCTTACAACCTACTTATATAGTTAATTCCTAACACTACTTATTTTCTAAAAAAAAAATCTGTCATATCGGTATACATATCCAGAAGGTAATATAAGTCCTTTAAATCTTCCTTGTTTTGAGATGATAGAGTTTCATAACAAATCCATCTTTTTCGCACAGTTGAAAGAACAGGATCAGAAGATAGAAGTAAACTATTAAAAATATCTTCATTCTGTGATTGCCTGGAGCATTTTCTTGAGCTGAATAGTTGAACATGCTTAAAATCTCGATTCCTCGCTTCCTGGGCTTCTTCTGTTAACTCTCCAAGTGGAAGAATATTCGATTCAATTATTATTTGACCATGGCACAATACTTTGTGTACTGTTGGTGTTAGTTCCCTCCATGGATACAGAGATACAAGTAATTTAGAAATTTCAGATGTATATTCCCCAAATCGATTTCCATTAATTTTATGTTTACTATTCAGTGCCATTAAAATAGTGTTAACTCTTCGAAGCAACTCCTTGTCGATTACAGTTATTTTTGAAGTAATTTCAAAATCACGAAAAAACCTTCTCGCCGTATTACCGTAATTTGTACTACCGCAACTTGGAAGTGGTTTGTCGATGTTTAATCCCATCTGAACTTTAAATTCTTCTTGGATTCTGCTTTTTCCGCAGCTCTCAGTTCTTTCAATTCTTCATTATTTTTTGTTGATTTAGTAAGATTCTCTGGCCCACTTCTATATTTGAGGTCGTATGCTATGTGTAAAAAGTAATCCAAAAATCGTATTCTGGCATGAAGTGGTGAAATTCCGAAAGACAGGACTTCTTCATTAATACTTCTGCTTTTGCTTATATTTGAGAATTGCGACTTTTTCTCATTACATATTGAGCATCTCCAAAAGGAAGAAGTTTCTGTTATGGCATTGCTGACCTTTCCATCAATCATTGTTAAGCTTAGCTGATATGATACGTTAATAGAGAATTCCTTTATTTTTATGCAAATGGGCTCCAGTGCATTTATTTCATCTTTTAAATATTCCACTAAATCTTTTGTTGTTTTCTTTTACTCCTTTATATATTCAAATCCAATGGGTCTACAAAAATTTTTTGAACCCGGAGTTGTATTGATCCATATATCTTCAAATGAATTTCCGATGCTTGACGATGATGGATTTAGGGAATATGAACGAATTCGTAATGGCACTAATGATGACATAAATACACTTTTGTAGTCTGCTAATGTCCGACTTCCACAAGCTTGTTTGTATTCTGGAAGTGCTGATAAACCGTCACATCCCCACTTACACATTAAGACAACATCACAGTTATGAATTTTCCTTAGTTGGTCTTCTGAAAAGTCTGACACAATTCTTGATGCTGTGTTTTCGAGCAAAGATGATATATCAATACAAGCTTCCACATCATTAACAGCAATAGGTGATGGTAGGATAGTTTGTTTTTTTTCCTGGATCGACTTGTATGATGGTAATATATTGTGTCCTTTTTCATGCAGAGCTTTCCTTAATATTTGGTACTTATTTCGACTGAGACCCAGTTCCAACATAAGCGCTATTGCTTCCTCTTCAGTAAAATTTGATTGTGATGTTGAAGTTGGTATACTTTCCACAATTCGCTTAAGTCGTTTTGGTGATGCATTAGGAAGAATAGTTGCAATATGTACGACATCCATAGGTTGGTTTTCCTTTTTCAGCATTTCGTTAAATGTATCAGCAATTTCCTCATTTGAGATTGAAAAAAGTTTTTGTGTGATCCTCTTTTTTTTGACCTTGAACATAAGTCTTCGTATGACTTGCAAGGCGCTCCTGTTGATGTGTTGTAAGTTGAGATTTCCGTAGTAGTTTCCATCCAACTACAAAATTTTAATCGAAATTTCTTTTGATTTCCATCCACAGACTTACTTTTTACATCAACAAGTTTTCAATTTTTGATATGCCTGTTTTGTCTACTTTTCTACTATATGTAGTTTTTATATAATTTGAAATGTCTTCAATTCTTTCTGGCCCTTTTGAAGATACACTCCATAAAACGGAACACAACTCTTCGTACTTTAATGTAATATTCATTGTAGATTTATTAAATATGGTACTTAAAATCTGAGAAGTTTACTTATATACCAATTCTTGTCATTTCCGATACAGGTATTCCAAAGTAAAAAATTACGAATTGTCTACCTATTAACATTTAGGACTATATTACTATAACCTGTAATTCAGTCATTGATATTTCTTATTAGTGAATGAATCGAAATTATCATTACCTGTATATTTTTACCTAAATGATCTTAAACGAAACAGAACGAAATGATCTGTCGAAAAAATTTAGGTAAAAAATAGTTATAAATTTTTGAAAATTTAAGCATAATAGGACCTTTCAATTATAAGGATAAGCAAACAAATAGAAAATAGGTAAATATAAGATTTAAATATGTTCTGTCATACTTAATACTAAAATATGAAAAAGATGAAATTAAAGGACACAGGTTTAAATGAACATATTTTTGAATGTAATTGAGATATTGGATTGAAATTTTTTGTAAAGGGTCGAGAATTTCCATATCTAACTAAAAAATGATATTAAGGGATAAATATGGACTAAATTGTTGTAGATATCTGCGACCCTATTAAAATTTTGATATAAATCATAGTTTTAGAAATTAAACAAATATGTAATATATGACAAAATCTTTATTTATGAACAAAACTCAATGAAATTTTCAACGCTTGTTAAATTTGTCATTTCAAATAAGAAAATGCAAAAAAAAAAATTGAAAAGGTCAAAGGGCATCCCGCAATTTCCAAAAATAGGAATGAAAATCCCAAAAATGGGATTTTTTACTTTTTTGCCCATAGGGTCCACATTTCTTTCAGGGCTGGGAAAATACTTTTGGAGTAAATAGAACACATATTGAGGTTTCCAAAACTGCTTTCAGTTTTCTGATCCCAGCTTTGGGATTTTAGAACATGTCGCCCAAAGTTGAAGTTTTGATAAAAAATAGGTCACATTCGGAAGGACGCAGTGGCAACATTTTCAAAAAATAGGACAAGTTTTTTACGCCAAAGCGTTCTGCGTAAAGATACCTTTTAGAAAACTATAAAATTGTTATATGTTCTTAAAGAAAATTTTATTTTATTAATAAAAGAGTTAAGACACATTTTTGGCAAAAAAACGCCAAAAATCTAAAATTTTTTGAATTTTTAAATTAAAAAACGTATATTTTTGGATCTGTAAATGATATTGATCTGAAATTTTTTGTATATTATTGGAAATTTTGTTGTCTAACTAACAAGAAAAAATTGAGTCCATTTGGTCCAAAATTACGCCCGGTATTCAAAAAAAGGCGGACCAAGGTATGGTAAATTTTGTATCACTAAATTTTTAAATGCCTATAACTCGGATATTATAAGAGATAAGTAGTATGTCCAAGCATGTTTTTTCAAGATCTCGTCGAGCGCTTTCACAAAATATAAAAATCTTTGTATTTGGGTGAAAAACAAAAAAATGGCACGAGTTTAAAAATTTTACATGTCGTAGGTACCCTATTTTGAGCCGCCTGGGGCATCTGCAGGGTTCATCTTCAAAACTTAAACTCGAATACTCCTTGGCTACGCTCACGCCAAATTTTATCCCGATCGGATCAGCCGTTTAGAAATGCCAGATTTATTTCCAAAAAATTTCCATTCTGCCCCACTGTGCAGTAGCTTAGAGATCAACTCTTAATCTCAATGTAATAATTACAGTCTAAATGAAAGCTTTTTTTTGCTAGTTAACATTAACAATAATGTTTGATAATTTTATAAAAATAATGTTAATTACTACATTGTTAATTATTTATAAGTAAACTTTTATAATTGTTGCATATTTTTGTTATAATTTTATTACAATTTCTGTATGTGCTCTAAATTAAAAAAAAAGGATTTAAATTTCTGAATTTGTAACTAACTAACTAACTAAAGGAAAACATTTATATTTTTTATTATAAAACTTAATTTTGTTTATAGCATGTGTATATTATATAAAGTTTAGTATTTCAAGATACTAAATTGTTTGTATCTATATATATAAAAGGCTTGCGTGACTGATTGACTGACTGATTCATCATCTCCCAGCCCAAACCGTTAAAGCTAGAGTCATGAAATTTTGGTTATAGATTCCTTTGGTATTGTATAGATCCACTAAGAAGGGATTTTTGGAAACTCGAACGTTTAGGGGATGAAATAGGTAAAAAAGGGTAAAATTGGTATCCTTAATATCTCCTAAAGAAGCAAAGATATAAATAAAATTCGAAATATATCCATTTTTATATAAAAAAATAATTGATAGGTGTCTGGTACTTTTTCGAAATTCGACACTATAGAGAGCTAACAGGGTAAAAACTTACCCATTAGAACATTCTTTTACCGCCCACATCTTTTAAACAAATAACAACGCAAATAAAAATTTCAATGAATCCTATTTAAATTAAAGGGTTTTAGAAATCCTTTCGATACTTTTTTAAATTGGAGCAATGAAGGGTAAAAAAGTGACTAAAATTGGTACTTTTTTTAAATATATTTTTTAATAAACTTTTGAGCGTCAAAAATAAATAAGTTTCCCAGATATTTAAAAATGAACTGGTACTGGTTTTAATCTTCAGTGGTAAACAGTAAAAATTTATAAACTGTACCAACACTTCTTTCTGGTAATTTTATGCTGTAAATAGTGATAATATTTTTTAAAAATGTTTCAATAAAAATGCCCTTACATCAATGATATTCGAAACCAAGTTATCTAATTTCAGTTTGAGCATCTAACCACTTAGACTACATACGAACTTCCAATCGTAAAGAAAAATATTTATTTTAAACAATCCGTTTTTAAATTACCTTACTCAACAAATGGTGAATTCCAAATAAATTATCTATATATATATAAGGCTTGCGTGACTGATTGACTGACTGATTCATCATCGCCCAGCCTAAACCGTTAAAGCTGGAGTCATGAAATTTTGATTATAGATTCCTTTGGTATTGTATAGATCCACTAAGAAGGGATTTTTGGAAACTCGAACGTTTAGGGGGTGAAATGGGTAAAAAGGGGTAAAATTGGTATCCTTAATATATCCTAAAAAATCAAAGATATAAATAAAATTCGAAATATATACTTTTTTTATTCAAAAAAATAATTGATAGGTGTCTGGTACTTTTTCAAAAATCGTAACTTTATAGAGCTAAAAGGGTAAAAACTGTCCCCGTAGAACATTTTCTTAGCCTATTTATCTTCTAAATAAATTTCCATACAAATAAAAATTTCAATGTATCCTATTCTAATTAAAGGCTATTAGAAATCCTTTTGGTACTTTTTAGAAATTCGGGTAATGAAGGGATAAAAACGGTGTCAAAAATTGGTACTTTATAAAAAAATTATTTTCTCATTAGAATTATGAACACAACAGCCATACATACATATGTATGTATAATAGGATGTGTCGTGGACCACTTCTCTGTGGGAATACCTATTAATCAGTGTTGCCAGGAGCTTCAGATGTAGAAGGCTAAATCAGACGTATATGTCATATACTCACCAAAAAGTATACCAATAAGCCTAGAATCATTTTCCGATCTGAATAAGTCCATCTGTCCGGCTTACAGGCTGGATGTCCATGTTGAACTTGCGCGCAAGATACAGTTCGCAATGTTCAATTTAATTTGATGGAGTTTGGCACGTACGCCAAATTTCAGTATAACGAAGCCTATGGAAAGCTAGGTTTTATCCTAGCTCCCATACAACTGAAATCTCCGAATATAGCATAATTATTATAAAAAGGTCATCCTACTAAATAATCCTTTTGTTACAAAAACTATTAAAGTTTTAAATAAAGGCTAGAAAAAGCCAGAAGCTAAAATATAAATTTCGAGGCTAATGATAAATAAAAAGGCAAATTTAGCCTTAACAAGTAGGAAAGTATATTCGGGCATGGCCGACCATATAACACCCTACACCATGAGTATATTTTAAAAATTTTTATTTTTCACAAAGAAACTTTTATGTTGAATTTTACCTTAATTCCAAAGTATTTAAGCAATTTATTGATAAAAACCAAGTTTTCTAAATGAGGCTTTATATAGGAGTATAGGTCAAACATGGGCCGATCCTCAATAAATTTGGGAAAAGGCTATATTTTTAAATAATAGTTAATTATGTTGAGTTTCATTGCGGTACAAATGGTTACAAGTCAATTTTAGACGTTTAAGATATTTTTTGATGGGGGATTTGTATGGGGGCTAGGGTCAAATAAGGGGCGATCATTACGAAAATCTGCAGTGTCATTTATACTTATATAAAACTTATTTGTGCCAATTTATAGAGAGATAATAGTATATTTGACGAAATTATGGCATAAAAAGCCCAAACCGGGTTATATGGGGGCTAGGTAAAATAATTTACCGATTTCAACCATTTTCAATAGGCTTCGTCCTTGTGCCAAAAAACATGCTTGGTCCAAATTTCATTAAATTATCTTGAAAATTGACAGCCAGCCAGCCGGACAGACGGACGGACGGACATGTCTTAATCGACTCAAAATGTGATTCTGAGTCGATCGGTATACTTAAAGGTGGGTGTAGGACCAATATTTTTGTGTGTTACAAACAACAGCACAAACGTATAATACCCTCCCCACTATAGTGGTGTAGGGTATAAAAAGGCTAACCTGGCAACACTGTTCAATCAATGTACTAAATACGAGAAAATAAAAAAAATAATTTTTGAAAAGGCCCTCAGTTCCCTACCAGCGGGAAAAATAATTAATTTCAATTTTTGTTAGAGTATATCTGGTCCGCAAAACGACTTTTAGTGCATTATAGGGAAATGGACTAAACCAATAAAAAGTTTTTAAATATTTTTCTGTATAAGCCAAAAATTACGACATTCGTAACATTTGTCTGTATTCCTGTCGAATTTTACCTTGATATCGTTATTATTAATGAATTATATTCACTTAGGTAATTTTCGAACAATGGTCGTTTATGGGAGCTATGACCAATTATGAACTGATCTAGAAAAAAAATTGCAGAATGATTTGTATATACACAAAATATGTATACTCATGTCGAATTTTATAGCGATATCTCTTTTGGTCAATTAAATGTGTTCGCTTAAGTAATTTTCGGAGACGGCTCTTATATGGGAGGGATGACCAATTATGCACCGATGCGGTAAAAATTTGGCGCAGTGATTTATATTTATATACACAGAACATATTTTTGTCAAATTTAATTTCGATATCTTTATTTCTTAATTATATACATATGTATGTGCTAAATGATTTCCGGATGTAAACCTTATATGGGAGCTATGACCAATTATGGACCGATCCGGAAAACATTTCGCAGGGTGGTGTACTTTAAACACATTTGTGTCGAATTTTGTCACGATATCTTTATTTAGAAATGAATGTGCGTTTACGTAGTTATCGAAAGTGGGCCTTATATGGGAGCTATGACCAATTACGGACTGATCAAAAAAATATTTTGCGGAGTGATATATACACAAAAACATTTATGTCGAATTTTATTGCGATATCTTTATTTCTTAATTAGTTACATATGTACATTAAAGTGATATTTGGAAGTGGAGCTTATATCGGAGCTAAAACCAATTATAAACCGTTCATATTATACACATATGTGCAAAAATTTGTGGTGATACCGAAATTTTTAAGGATAAATCCATTTCCTGGAATATGTACCTCTGTATGGGGGCTATGGGAAATTTTGAATCGATTGTTATGATTTTGAACATAATTGATTCCTGAGCGAAAAAATAACGTGTGACAAAATTCATCGAATTATCTTTCTAACAAAACTATTTAAGATTTAGGAAAAAATCGTCCTTTTTCGAGTTAGTCTGAAATTTCTACTCATAACTTTTAAATTTGTGAACCGATTTTGCTGGTTTGCAATACCAAACTGCTTAGGAAAACAGTTTTAACGGGAGCGTGCTTAAGGCAGACATACATACGGACATAGCTAAATCGACTGAGAATTTGATAAGAACCCGGAATATAAACATATACATTGTTGGGTCTCAGATGAATATTTCTTGGTGTTGCACACGGATTAACAGTGATGGGGGCTAATTTAAATTTAGTTTAAGACAAAAATTTATCGCTAACGAAGTAGCGGGCAGCAAGCTAGTATTATTATATTTGTTTAAATTTCTTGCTAATATCAATTCTAAATTATAGCTTATCTGGTGATTTGAGCTCAAACCATCTGTGGCTTTTCAACATAATTGTGGATATACCAACATAATTTCTCTGCGAAGTATACAAGGATATTAAAGAGTGAGTTGATATAATAATATACAAATTCATAGTAATATATAAATATACATGCGTTCGTATTGATTTAATTCAATTTTCAAATTATACATTTAAGTAAATGGTTCATATTCATTTGATATTATACATACATGAATTCTGTTTAATAATGTTGAAATATGAATAGAAAGATTATTGGGAATGTTGAAGTTCAGATGATAATGTAAAATTTAGGAAATATTTTAGGGAAGATATAAACTAAAGCCATAATGAACACTGATATATCTTGTGTGAAAAAGGATGGGTTCTTATTAAATAATAGTGTTCATATTGATAACAACACCAATCAATTTCTAAAATCCTGTAGAAATTATTATTTATTATTCTGTTCTGTTGTTTATTTTATCTAGTTTGGTCAAGAACCTTCCCAAGCCGACGAGCTTAGCCTTATTTCAAGCTTTCCAAGCATCGACCACTGCTAGAGAGAAACAAGAGCATATAACATCCGAAAACAAACCTACAACGCAACAGCATTTAAATTTATTTTTACCTTAATTCAGAAATATTTCAACAATTTATTGACAAAAATGGATTTTCCAAAAAAGAGGGTTATATGGGGGTAGATGGTTAATATGGGCCTATCCTTATAAATTTTGGTAAAGGGATTTACGTCTACATTAAAGTTATTTATGTAGAATATCGCCGTAATATTAGTGTTTATAAGTGAATTTGAAGCATCAAGGCCTTTTATGAAGGGGACTTTATATGGGGGATGTGATCAAATGAGGACCGATCATTACGAAAATCAGCAGTGTCATTAAAAATTACAAAAAACTTTGTTTTGCCGATTTTTGGTGTGATACAAGAACATTTAACATATTTATGAACTCAAAAGCCATATTCAGGGGTGCGATTGTATGGGGGCTATGCGAAATAATGGTCCGATTTTAACCATTTTCAATAGGAAGAGTGTATGCCAAATTTCATAAAATTTTCTTGCTAATTGCGACCTGTTGCGTGTGCATAATGTTTTTAATAACAATTAATTTGAAACATATGTAGTTAGATATATAGGTATATCGTGTGATATACTATATTGTTGTCCAAAACTTGGATAAGAAGGGACAAGAAGGGGTATGTGGATGAAAAAGAGACAAAATTCGTACTTTTGGGAGTAAATACTAATTATTGTCTATACTCAAGCAAAAACATTTCCGATTAAGCTTTTAAAATGTCTAAAATATGTATTATGTAGCAAAGTTCTGTTTCCAAATAGGAGAAAAGGCGAAAAAAAGGAAAAATTTTTACTTCTATAGTCCGATTTTTTTCGTTCTAAAGTAAAAATATTTTAGACGATGAGTTTTTAGTTTCAGAGATATGTGTATTCGAAAGTCCACCCCTAGAGGGAAAAACAGGTAAAAGAAATCTAAGCGGGCAAAAACGGCTAATTATGTGTTCCTTTTAGTGTTTATAAAAAACCGACTTTTGGAAAAACCGGTTTTTCGGTTAACCGAAAATTGACCATTTCTAGAAAACTGGTTTTGTCGGTTAACCGAATATAAAAAACCGGTTAACCGAAATGTTTGGAAATCTTTAAAATATAATATTTAGTTGAAAAATGTCATTTTGCGAAAAATTATGAATTACTTAATAAGATATTTCCACTTTTTAGTATAGATATGTACATTAATATATCAAAACTTATAAAGATCTGAAGATATTATTGATTCGTTAGGTATATGGAAGTTGCCATAGGAGGGATAAATTGACCTTTGAATATATAATGCATCTATATCAATAAAAAATTGTATGTCCAGGACTATCAAGTATAAATAGTGTTCAGGCTCGAGACGATTCATCGGAAACGGAAGTAGACGATGACTGTCTCGACATAGACATTGAGCCCCTGCTTTAATTGTGACCCTTATGCTTCAATAAATAAAGTCCGTTTTGAGAATGTTTGAGAAACTTCTCGAATTTTATTATACTCACGCGGTAAACAAGTAAGTGCATCCTGCATTTTATCATCAAAGTTATTTATTCGTCTTAAAAATAACAAATTTCTTCATGTAATGGTTGGAATTTGTTTAAATAGTTCATTTTTTATTGGTTTAAATATCAACTTTTTACTAATTTCCTGATTGTCTGAAATTGTAAATCTCCATTTTGTATACATAACCTCGTGTCTATATTAGACAAATATTTATCACGGCACTTGACAAACCGATTTTATCACGACAACTCACAGATAATTTTATTGAAATAAAGCTATATTTTATAAAAACGATTAAAATTAAATGCAAATTTTGTAAATAAACACCAATTTCACTAAAACTAATGTTAAAAATCAATTTTAATTGCACACAAATAAAATTCTAAACAAATTTTACAATAAAATGACGTTTGTTATCAAGACAACGTTGTCTAAACAATTGTTTAGACAACACTGTCATAACGACATTATAACGCTAATAAATGCCATCTGTACCTGCTAATTTTTTATTATGATAACAATTTGACGTTTAACATAATAAATATTTGTCTAATATAGACATGGGGTAATGTATGTTTAACGTTTCCTAACATTTGTTTAACAATCTTAGGTCTGTTCTCACGGAAAATAATGTTAAGAATTATCTATCCGAAATTTTTAAAAATCACAAAAAATCAAAGAAAACATAAAATTTTGTACTAAAAATTTGATTTTTTGAAACCGGTTAACCGAGACTTTATAAATATTCAATGAAATTTCTTTTATAGCTTTATAAGATCACAAAGAAATTGTAAGGAGTTTCTTCATAAGGAGACCTTCAGCATTTTTTGAAACATGATTAAGTTAGGGAAAAACTATCACTTTATGCTTTAAGTCAAGAATTATTCTTTCTCCTAAGTTAAATATGTATATTATAGTTTTACCTAACTAGTTAGTATTAGAATTATAATTTTGGAATCTTTTAGCTTTGTAAATTGGAAAAAAAATTGTGAAGTAATCTCTTAGTGAGGAGTAAAATCAGTAAAATTTTTTAATTTCGTAAATGCAATGTTATGCTATTTAAATCAACGAAATTTTTATATTTCTGAATGTTGAAAAATTTCAGAAATTGATCTATGGACATAAATCACATTTTTTAGTTTACTCTAACGGAGAATACTTAAGTATAATGTTATGAAACCATTACAAAAATCTAGTATATATTATAAATCTCTTTGTAAGTCTGTTCGTTTGTTTGTTTGTTCGTCAATCACGCCTAAAGTGCTAGACCGATTTGCTTTAAATTTGGAACATAGTTAGATCTATACTTGGAGAGTGTTATAGACTATATTTTTTTCGGAACTTGGAGTAGAAGGGGATAAAATGGGTGAGAAACGGGCAAAATTAATACTTTTGGTAGTAAATACTGATTTTGTCTATACTTAAGCAAAAGCATTTTCGATGAAACTACTTAATTTGTTAGAAATATATATTAGCAAAGTACCGTTGCGATAATTGGACCGGAAGGGGACAAAAAAATAGGCCAAATGGCGAAAATCTGACAAAATTAGAACTTTTGTGCTTTAAGGACGATTTTTTTCTATTCTAAAGCCAAAATATTATTAACTATTATTTTGACAGTCTCAGACATATTTACATATATTTAGAAATCCCAGTATTAGCGGAAAGAACGGGTAAAAAGGGAAATCTGTATTTGCTGCGTAAAGGGACTCAATAAATGCATATTTTCAGACAATTCAAACTACTTCAATCCTAATATCTATATATATAAAATTCTAACGTTACTGACTGACTGACTGATTCATCATCGCACAGCCTAAACGGTTGAAGCTAAAGAGCTGAAATTTGGACAGGAGGTTGGTCTCTCGCCAAATAGATCCACTAAGACGGGATTTTTGGAAATTCGAATGTTTAGGGGGTAAAAAAGGGTAAATTCGGTAACCTTATATCTCATAAACTAGAAAAGATACAAAAAAAGTTTAAATCTTATCGCCGTTCATTTAAAAAATAAACGGACAGGTGTCTGGTACTTTTTTAAAATTCGGCCCCTTTAGGGAATAAACGGGTAAAAACTGTATTTTGGTACTTTTTTCGCACCCCATGTATCTTTTAAACCAGTGCACATTCAAAAAATATTTTTGACTCCTTCATAACTTAACGAAAAAATAAAAATATGAATTTAGTACTTTTTGGATATTCGGACGTTTAAGGGGTTAAAATTGTACCTATTTTTGGTACTTTTTTCATAAAACATTGTTTTTGGTTTATTAACTTATACATATGAATACATAATAACGGGCTCCCACTACGATGTTGCAACTTTTTGGAATAGAATTTTTATTTCGTTAATGGGGAGGAAAAAAGTACCAAAAGGGGTAAAAACGGGAAATTTGATTTTATTCAACCACAATGATCCAATTTAGATAAAATTTTTAAATTTAGAAACACTAAATATCCTAATGGGGTGTTATTTGGAACCCCGGTACCAAGTGATATTTTTTGGTACTTTTCATTCTCCAACTGGTCCTTTTTGAGTTTTCTATGATATTGAAATAGAAACATGAAATTAATAATAAAGGGACTTTTCGCTACTTTTTCGTTCTACACAGGTACTTTTTTGAGTTTTCTTTAAAATTAAACCTAGAAACATGAAATTAAGCATGTAGAACTCGGAGTAAATGAGAATCTATAAAATGGGACTTTTTGGTACTTTTTCGTTCTTCAAAAGGTACTTTTTGAATTTTCTATAATATTGAACCTAGGAACATGAAATTAAACATATAGAGACCGGAGTAAATGAGAATCTATAAAAGGGGACTTTTTGGTACTTTTTCGTCCTTCGACTGGTACTTTTTGAGTTTTCTATAAAATTTAACCTAGAAACATGAAATTAAGCATGTAGAGACCGGAGTAAATGAGAATCTATAAAAGGGGACTTTTTGGTACTTTTTCGTCCTTCGACTGGTACTTTTTGAGTTTTCTATAAAATTTAACCTAGAAACATGAAATTAAGCATGCGGAGGCCTTAGTTAATGAGAATCTATAAAAGGGGACTTTTTGGTACTTTTTCGTCCTTCGACTGGTACTTTTTGAGTTTTCTATAAAATTTAACCTAGAAGCATGAAATTAAGCATGTAGAGCCCTTAGTAAATGAGAATCTATAAAAGGGGACTTTTTGGTACTTTTTCGTCTTTCGACTGATACTTTTTGAGTTTTCTATAAAATTTAACCTAGAAACATGAAATTAAGCATGTAGAGCCCGGAGTAAATGAGAATCTATAAAAGGGGACTTTTTGGAACTTTTTCGTCTTTCGACTGGTACTTTTTGAGTTTTCTATAAAATTTAACATAGAAACATGAATTTAAGCATGTAGAGCCCAGAGTAAATGAGAATCTATAATAGGGGACTTTTTGGTACTTTTTCGTTCTACAAAAGGTACTTTTTGAGTTTTCTATAAAATTTAACCTAGAAAAATTAAATTAAGCATGTAGAGCCCGTAGTAAATGAGAATCTATAAAAGCGGACTTTTTGGTACTTTTTCGTTCATCAAAAGGTACTTTTTGAATTTTTTATAATATTGAACCTAGAAACATGAAATTAAGTATGTAGAGCCTGGATTAAGTGAGAACATATAAAAGGGGACTTTTTGGAACTTTTTCGTTCTTCAAAAGGTACTTTTTGGATTTTTGTATAATATTGAACCTAGAAACGTGAAATTAAGCATGTAGAGCCCGGATTAAGTGAGGACCTATAAAAGGGGACTTTTTGGTACTTTTTCGTTCTTTAAAAGGTACATTTTGAATTTTCTATAATATTGAATCTAGAAACATGAAATTAAGCGTTTAGAGCCTGCATTAAGTGAGAACCTATAAAAGGGTACTTTTTGGTATTTTTTCGTTCTTCAAAAGGTACTTTTTGTGTTTTTTATAATATTGATCCTAGAAACATGAAATTAAGCATGTGGAGCCCGGAGTTAATTAGAATCTATAAAAGCAATCAGGGACTTGAGTGAATGAAAATTTAAACTGAAATATTTTCTGGTACTTTTTGAATTTTCTATAATATTGAACTTAGGAACATGAAATTAAATAAAATAGGTTTTTTGGTACTTTTTCGTACTTCACTGGTACTGGTACTTTTAGAGCTTTCTAAAATATTGAATATATAAACATAAAATTAAACACGCAGTATCCCAATTGAACGAAAATTGAAAAAGAATACTCCGGTACTTTTTTGTTCTTTTACTAATACTTTTCGAATTTTCTATAATATTGAACCTAAAAACATAAAATTGGACATGTAGCTTCCTGATTGTATAAAAATCTTTATGCGATTTTTTTGGTTTCTGGTTGAAAATTAAACATGCGTCATCCTGATTTAATGAAAATATATAAAAAGGCACTGTCTGGTACTTTTTCGTTCTTCAACTGTTTTTTTTTAATTTTCTGTAATATTGAGACTAGAATCATAAAATCATACTTAAAGAGTTCTCTAAAAGGGGAATTTTTTATATTGCAGATATATATACATTTACAATAATGATATTTATTTTATTCCATTACGATGAGGGTAGCGAAGCACACTGGGTATAGCTAGTATATTATAAATCTCTTTGCAAGTCTGTTCGTTTGTTTATTTGTTTGTTTGTTCGTCAATCACGCCTAAGCAGCTGGACTGATTTTCTTCAAATTTGGAACATAGTTGGATCTATACTTGGAGAGTGTTATAGGCTATATTTTTTTGAGCTTGGACTAGAAGGGGACAAAAAGGGGGTAAGATGGGAACTTTTGATAGTAAATACTGATTTTGTCTATCCTTAAGCAAAATCATTTTCGATTAAACTACTTAATTTGTTAGAAATATATATTAGAAAAGTACCGTTGCGACAATTAGACCGGAAGGGGAAAAAAAATAGGCCAAATGGCGAAAATCTGACAAAATTAGAACTTTTCTGCTTTAAGAAGGATTTTTTTGTATTCTAAAGCCAAAATATTATAAACTATGATTTTGATAGTCTCAGACATATGTACATATATTTAGAAATCCCGCCCTTATGGGAAAAAACGGGTAAAAAAGGGAAATCTATATTTGCTGCTTAAAGAGACTCAATAAATGCATATTTTCAGACAATTCAAACTACTTCAATGAATAAATAAAACAAATAAATAACAAGTTAGACTGCTATATTCGGCTGTGCCGAATCTTAAATACCCTCCACCAGCAAGCTACTTTTTATTAAAACCCATTTAACTATTTAATTTTTAGATAACTTGACAAAATTGTTGTTTCCGTAGTGCACTAACATTTATGCATATGTGGAACTAATTTTGATTAGGTTCATAAAATTTTGTATTGATAGGCTAGTTGTAAACATTTTAATATAAAGATTTATCTATACACAAACATACTCATGTCGAATTTTATCTGGATATAATCATTTAATAATGAATTAAGTGGTATTATGTGATTTTCAGAAGTAGAATTCCGTATAACGATTTATATATACAATATACACATTTACGTCGAATTTTATCCCGATGACTTTGATTGCCAATGTCGTTTAAGTAATTTTCGGAAATGATCCTTATATGGGAGGTGTGACCAATTATGGACCGATCAAAATTCGTCGAAATTAGAAATTAGAATGATTTGTATGTACACAAAACATATTTAGCTCGAATTCTATCTCAAAAGCTTTATTTATCAATGAAATATGTCCGTTTAGGTGATTTTTGGAGGTGAACCTTATATGGGAGCTATGACCAATTGTTAACCGACTGAGATCTACGTTGGTAGTATGATTTCTATTCATATTATATTTGTATGTACAGAATTGTGTTGATACCGATATATTTGAGGGAGTTATTAACGGTAAACTAATTTCCGGGAATATACACCTTTGTATGGGGGCTATGGAAAATATTGGATCAATTGTTATGAGTTTGAACCTACTTGATCTCTGGCACAAGCAAATAATGTGTGACAAAATTCGTCGAAATATCTTTGGTAGTTTCTGAAAAAACTACTTAAGAATTGAAAAAAAAACGTTTTTTTCAAGGAAGTCTCAAATTTTTACTCATAATTTTTTACGTCGTGAACCTATTTTACTGATTTTCAATACCAAATTGTACCGGATAATAAGGAATGTTTTGGGTGAATTTCGTAAATTTCTATGGCTTCATTTTAACGTGAGCGTGTTTTACACAGACAGATAGACGGACGGACAGACGGACATAACTAAATCGAGCTAATTATAAAATTAAAAGAAATAAAAATTATTGAAAATTTGCTGCAAAAATTTTAATTTCCTTAAAATCGTTTTTTACTGAGATAAGTTGTTTATGTATTGTATTTTTATTAAAAATCCTCAAAGTTCATAAATAATATTGTAGAAATCCTCTATAGTAGTCGTTACGTATATTATTACGAAAATAAAAGAGGTCGATTTTCCTTTTTAAATTTTGAAGATACCGTTTTTAAAAATTTTTTGGTTTACATTCGAAATTACATTATTATTTCCTGCTTTTTCATTTAAAATTATCCGAATTTCAAAATATAATCTGAAATGAAAATTCTTAATTTCAACTGTTTTGTTTCGAAAGAAATTGAGCATTTCAGCAGTCCTTTTCTGAAATTCAAATGAATAATATAATTTTCAAAATAAATTTTCTGGATTCAAAATGAACAAGTAAGAGTGTTATATTCGGCTGTGCCGAATCTCATATACCCACCATCAAACCGTATGCCGTGAAAGGAATGCTCCCCTATAAACATCAGGGTGATATTTGGAATATGGCTTAAGTCATTTATGGACCGAGCTCTTTTGAACTAACAAAATATTAATTTCATCGCTATACTCGGATTTTTGGGCCAGTAATGACTGTTAAAGTCATTTTCAGAAGGGGACCTTATATACTGGAATTTTTAGGCCAGTAATGAGTGTTTAAGTCATTATCTGAAGGGGACCTTATATGGTCAATTATGGACCGATCCTCAAAAAATTTGGTAGAAAGATTTTGGATAATATGAAACTTATTTTTGTCGAATTTCATCGCTACACTCGTACTTCTGAAGCAGTTATGCCCGTTAAAGCTGTTTTCAGGAGGTCCACTTGTATGGGGGCTATCCGAAAAAGTAGACCGATATGGCCCATTTTCAATACCAAACAAACCTTAGCAATAGAAAATATTTATGCAAAATTTCAACTGTCTACCTCCTCTCGTGTGGTCCCTATCGTGATTTCAACAGACAGACGGACGGACGGACGCACATGGCTAGATCGTCTTAGAATTTAATAAGGACCAGGGTCTATGACCAATATTTCGATGTGTTACAAACGGAATGACAAAAGCAATATACCCCCATCTTTTTTGATGGTGGGTATAAAAATCTTAACTTCAATTATTCTTGTCCTAATCTATACAGTTAATCACAAAAATAAGTATACAGAAATACTGACGATTGGTTTTATTTAAAAAAAGATATTATTTAAAAAAAAAAACAAAAACGTAACACATTTATTTATTAAAAACAATTATGATAATTATTATTATGAAAAATAAATCACATTTAATATTCATAACTGGTGTAGGGTATTATATGGTCGGCCACGCCCGACTATACTTTCTTACTTGTTTCTTCATATTTTGGTTCTTTGAGTTCTCATTTAAGCTGAAGTTAAAAAGGTGCAAAATTTACGTCACAAAAATAAGTATACAGATCATTTCAGTATATATTTGGTTTAATGATATTAACAAAATTTATGAAAATTTTACTTGTAGTAATATAATTACTTTTTAATAAAATATTTTTTACACAATAACTTGGAAAAAATCTACTTTTAGTTCCGAAATCTTGAAATTTGGGCCGATTGGCTCCGGAATTAATTAGTAGAACAGTTTTTTCTCATTTCGATTTTTTTTCCACTTTAGACCCCGGATTTTGGATCTGGTGGTCATTAAACCCTCCAAATGATGCATTGGAAATAGAATTTTTAACTTTTGAAAAGAGTTGTTATTTCGAAATTAATGTTATATGTATGGATTTGGCCAATTTGAATGTGTGTTTGTTTGTATGTTTGAACGTTAGACTACTAAACGGCTGAACCGATTTTTTTCAAATTTTCACAGCGTATGTCTGCATGTCTGGAATAGGTAATGGGCTACTTTTTATTTTGAAATTCCAAGTGGGCGGGGTGCCACGCCCATATTAAGAAAATATGAAATACGTATGTTTGAGATAATATAAGAGTTATAGTCCTCAAATTTTGTCGGAGCCACTTTAGTGTCAATATGATTATTTAGGACAAAAAGTAGGCGGACTAGCATTTGGGGGCGTGGCACTTTCCATATATATCAAATACAAAAATTCGTTTATCTTGGAAACTATTACAGTTAGAATCTTAAAATTAAATAAATTAAATAAATTGGCGGACTACCCATGAGGGGAGCGGCACCTCCCATATTAATTAAATGCAAAAATTCGTTTATCTGGGAAACTAATGGAACTAAGTTCTTAAAATTTTGGACGAAGAACTTAAATATTCATCTGAACATTTTTGAGGAAAAAAAAATCGGACTTTCATCTATAGGGGCTTGAAACCTCCATATAATTAAATAGAAAAATTCGTATATCTGAGAAACTATTAGAGCTAGAATCTTCAAATTTTACTTGAAGACTTTTGACATTCATCTGAACATTTAGAGTATAACGGGCGGACTTTCGAAGGGGAACTCTGCACCTCCCATATGAATTAAATAAAAAATTTCGTTTATCTGGGAAACTAATAGAACTTGATTCTTAAAATTTTGCACAAATTATTTTAATATTCATCTGAACGCTTTGGGGAAAAAGTGCGGGCTTTCATCTGGGGTGCTTGAAGGCCCCAGTGAGAAACTATTAGAGCTAGAATCTTAAAATTTTACATGAAGAACTTTGGCATTCATGGGAACATTTAGAGAATAACGGGAGGACTTTCAGTGGGTGGCTTGGCACCACATATATGAATTAATTACAAAATTTCGTGTATCTTGGAAACCCTTATATACTTCAAATTTTTCATAGATATATAGAAATTGGCTATAGATAGAAACAGGTGAACTTGCAATAATTTGCTTGACATCTCTCATATGTAATATATTGTAAATCTGGAAAACTATTGTAGTTAGAATCTTCAAAATCGTTAAGTGGGTTTTTAATTTATACATATTGCTTTTAGGATAGCAAAGCACACAAATAAAAATTATTATCATTGATTTCATGACAAATTTATTAGTCACTAGCAACGCATACCCGGCGTTGCCCGGGTTTCTTCTAAAATAAAGGGAATATTATTCTGTCTGTAATGACTATACTTTTTTAAAAGATGATATTTTTCTGCATTTGGTTTAATACTTAAAGTCAGTTTTTGGACAAAAATGTCCCTTAAAAATTTACAAATTGAAAATGAGCTTTAATTAGGAAATTTTGACTAATTTGTAGAAACATTTAGGAAAGTTTTTTTGAGAAATTATACAGAAATCAGCATTCTCAATCACTGGTAGGGAACTAAGGACACTTTCAAATTAGTTGTTTTATTTTTCCCATGTGTAGTTGATTTAAAGAATTGTTCAGTTTAAATTCGGTCACACTGTACTTTGAATTGTAGTGCCCCTGGTGTATAGAGACAAAAGGCTTCAGTTCAAAATTTCAAGCGATTTTCTTTCTATTTGAAAAAGTACAGGCAATTGAAGAAACTCTGAAACGATTATGAAACATTCTGCACAAAATTATGAAAAATTTGGAAGATTTCAAATTCCTTTAAAAATAACAAAATTAAATTTTTTCTGTTCTAAAAATATGAAGAATGACAGAGAAAACAAAATAACTTTTAATTTGACAAACAATTTTGAGTAGTTCAATAAAAAAAACCACCGTTTTTGTCTCATCATTGTTTCTCAAAAATACATCCATTTATACAAAAGTATGTTTAAACATATTATTTTTATACCCACCATCAAAAAAGATGGGGGGTATATTGATTTTGTCATTCCGTGTGTAACACATCGAAATATTGTTCACAGACCCCATAAAGTATATATATTCTGGGACCTCGTAAGATTCTAAGACGATCTAGCTATGTCCGTCCGTCTGTCTGTTGTTGGCACGATAGCGTCCACAAAAAAAGAGATATTGAGATGAAATTTTCCCAAAATATTTTTTATTGATCAGAAATGTTTGGTATTGAAAATGGGCAAAATCGGTCAACGATTTCACATAGCCCCCATACAAATGTACCCCTCGGAATATTGTATAAAGAGCTTCAAACATTCACAAATTCGTAGTTTTTTAACCTCCGAAATAAAATTCTGAATTATGTCGGACATAGGACCACACTTGGCCCTACCCCCCATATAAGGTCCCCTTTTGAAAATTACTATAATTCTGATTACTGGCTTAAACATACAAATATAGCGATGGAATTCGACACACAAAGGTTTCATGCAAGCCAATATCTCTCTACCAAACTATATGTGGATCGGTCCATAATTGACCCTACCCCCCATACAAGGTCCCCTTCAGAAAATGACTTTAGCGATCTTTATTGGCGTAAAAATAGCGATGAAATTTGACATAAGTAAGTTCCATACGAGTGAAAATCTCTCCACCAAATTTCATGTGGATCGGTCCATAATTGACCCTACCCCCCATATAAGGTCCCCTCCATAAAATTACTTTAACGATCATTACTGGCTTAAAAATACGAGTATAGCGATGAAATTTCACAGAAGTAAGTTTTATATGAGCCAAAATCTATTTACCAAATTTTATGTGGATCGGTCCATAATTGCCCCCACCCGCCCATATAAGGTCCCCCTTCAGAAAATGACTATCGCTTATTATTGGCGTAAAAATACGAGTATAGTGAAGAAATTTGACATAAGTAAGTATCTTAGGAGGCAAAACCTTTCCAGATAATTTTATGTGGATCGGTCCATAATTGACCCTACTCCCTATATAAGGTCCCCTCCATAAAATGACTTTAACGCTCATGACTGGCTTAAAAAGAAGAGTATAGCGATGAAATTTTCTTAGGAGCCAGAACACTTCCACCAAATTGTATGTGGATCGGGCCTTAAATATGGTCCCGCATATAAGGTCCCTAACAGAAAATTACTGTAACGCTCATGACTGGCCTAAAAAACGGGTAAAGCGATGAAATTCGATATAGTTTTGTATCAGCTAACATCTCTCTACAAAATTTTGTGGGGATCGGTCCATAATTGACCCTACCCTTCATTTAAGATCCCCATCAGAAAATCACTTAAACGCTCATTACTGGCGTAAATGAAATTCGACACTGATAAGTTCTATAGGAAGGGAAATCTTTATACCAATTTTTATGCGGATCAGTCCATTATAACCCCACCCCATATAAATTTCCCCTCAGAAAATGACTACAACTTAACCCCGTATAAGGTCCCTTTAAGAAAATTACTTTAATGCTCATTACTGGCTTAAAAGTACAGGTAGATCTATGAAATTTGAAATAAATAAGGAACTGAAATCTTCCTACCGACTTTTATGAGAATTGGTCCATATGTGTATATATAACTCTACTCCCTATATAAATTAACATATTTAATTCGAAAGAGCACTGTCAATAGTTAAACCCCCATTAATGGACCTCTTTCAAATATTACAATGATGTTCTCATTAATTTCGATACATAATACATAAATTCAAAATATCAAAGTTTATTTATATGGCAGTGATTTGATGGTGGGTATATAAGATTCGGCATAGCCGAACATAACACTCTTACTTGTTATTCATTAGCTTTTATACATCCACACTAAAGTTTTGACTAAATTTAGACACCATTTATTAAATCCGAAGAAATAAAGGTCAAATATCGTTAGATGTACAAAGCAGATACCCAAATAATTTTACTTATTAAAATATCCACGCCTTCCTCTAATTAAAATAAATTTCAGCATTTGTAAATGGTAAATGGAAAATGTGTGCTGGATTTATTCAAAATTATTATTTAATTTGAAAAGCTTAGAATAAATGCGGCGCTACATACACATAAAGTTGTGCAGAATTTTTGGTTCATAATTTTATAAAAGTATAAAAAGATATCGAAAGATCAATTTATCCAAATTTTATATGAACAATGCTTTCTATGTATTGTTTGAGAGGTCTACCTATATAAGAGTTGCAAAAGTGCTGTCTTTCGGGACACTCTAATGAGTAGTCAAATACATATCTTCATGGTTTTTTAGATTTGAGCTGCATTTGAAAAATGGAAACCGAATTTATATCAAGATAATTTTTTGATGGCATATTTACCTGATCATAAATTTTTATTGTTATCTCGAGAAATTTTAAGGGAATATACGAATGATTTTCTAGATAGATATAGGTGTTAAAGGAAGGAACCACAGCCGATTTAGAATTCAGTAGTTTTTATTCTGCATACAAATGTGGCATCGTAGACCTTCATTAAAGATCTAATAAAGATTCTGCTTTAAAATAGCTATTTTCTGAGAATATACAGCAGATTACAGGTTATTAAATAAAAACAGTTTTCCGGTGGAAAACGCTTAAGATGAAAATCGATTTTTGATAATAATTTAAATTGAATACAGATTTTTATTCTACCTAATCGTAAAGTTAGTAAAGGATCTACAAACATTTTAGAGTTTTCATATAAAAATAAATTTTTGATTAAAAATTTAATTAAAAAATGATTCTCATATACTATGAGAATTATATATCATGTTCTTTAGCATTATAAATGTAACAAAAAGTGGACGGAAAAAGGTCATTGGATTTCATTAAGATCACAACAGGCCCGAAATTAGTGCTATAGGTGTATTTATTCGGATTTGGTGTATTAAACATTCTCTTCCTTAAACAATGTATGTTGCCAAATTTCTTGTTTTTTCAAAAAGTGAACATAAAAATGTGCGTATAATCCAATCAATATCATATAGCATTTTTTTATACCCTTCACCACCATCAGTGGTGATAGATGGTATATATAACTTTATCATTCCGTGTGTAACACCAAGAAATATTCATCTGAGACCCAATTTAGCTCGATTTAGCTATGTCCGTCTGTCTGTCTGTGTAAAACACGCTCACGTTAAAACGAAGCCATAGAAGTTTTCGAAATTCACCCAAAACATTCTTTGTTATCCGGTACAATTTGGTATTGAAAATCAGTAAAATCGGTTCACGACGTAAAAAGTTATGAGTAAAAATTTCACACTACCTCGAAAAAAAATAAAGTTTTTTTTTTCCCAATTCTTAAGTAGTTTTCTCAGAAACTACCAAAGATATTTCGATGAATTTTGTCACACATTATTTGTTTGTGCCAGGGATCAAGTATGTTCAAACTCATAACAATTGTTCCAATATTTCCCACAGCCCCCATACAAAGGTGTATATTCCCGGATATAAGTTTATCGTTAATAACTCCCTCAAATATATCGGTATCAACACAAAATGTTGTACATACAAATATAATATGAATATAAATCATAGCTCCCATGTAAAGTCCACTTCCAAAAATCACCTAAACACACATATTTCATTGACAAATAAAGCTTTTGTGATAAAATTCGAGCTGAATATGTTTTGTGTACATACAAATCATTCTACCAAATTTCTTTTCGGATCGGTCCATTATTAGTCATAGCTCCCATATAAGGCCCACTTCCGAAAATCACTTAAACGCACATATTTAATTGTCAAATAAAGGTATCTTGATAAAATTTGACACAAATATGTTTCGTCTATATACGAATCACTCTACGAAATTTTTTACGGATAAGACCATAATTGGTCATAGCTCCTATATAGGGTTCACTTCCGAAAATCATTTAAACGCATATGTTTCATATCGGTATAAAATTCAACTTGAATATGTTTTGTATACGTATAAATCATTCTAACAATTTTTCCCCGGATCGGTCCATTATTGGTCATAGCTCCCATATAAGGCTCTCTTCCGAAAATCATTTAAACTCACATATTTCATTGTTAAATAAAGCTATCTTAATAAAATTATACACAAATATGTTTTGTGTACATGCATATGAATCACTCTACGAAATTTTTCTGGAGAGGCCCGTAATTGGTCGTAGCTCCTATATGAAGTCAAGTTATCTAAAAATTAGATGTTAAATGGGTTTTAATAAAATGTAGCTTGCTGGTGGAGCGTATTTAAGATAGCCGAATATAGCACTCTAACTTGTTAACTTCTGAAGTTAGACTTATTAAACGCCAAATTTTATGTAAATAAGTTTATTAGTTATGTAGTGAAAAAGTAAAAAAGAGTTTCATATATATTTATTATTATAACCTACTGGCTATACCCAGTGTGCTTTGCTACCCTAAAAGCAATATGTATAAATAAAAAACCCACTTAACGATTTTGAAGATTCTAACTACAAGAGTTTTCCAGATTTACAATATGTTACATATGAGAGAACAAGCAAATTATTGCAAGTTCGCCTGTTTCAATCTATCGCCAATTTCTATCTATCTATGAAAAATTTGAAGAATATAAGTGTTTCCAAGATACACGAAATTTTGTGATTAATTCATATATGTGGTGCCAAGCCACCCACTGAAAGTTGCCCGTTATTCTCTAAATGTTCCCATGAAAGTCGAAGTTTTTCATGTAAAACTTTAAGATTCTAGCTCTAATAGTTTCTCAGTTGGGGCTTCAAGCTCCCCAGATGAAAGCCCGCACTTTTTCCCCAAAATGTTCAGATGAATATTAAAATAATTTGTGCAAAATTTTAAGAATCAAGTTCTATTAGTTTCCCAGATAAACGAAATTTTATATTTAATTCATATGGGAGGTGCAAAGTTCCCCTTTGAAAGTCCGCCCGCCCTTCAAGTAAAATTTGTATTCTAGCTCTAATAGTTTCTCAGATATACGAATTTATCTATTTAATTCATATGGAGGCTTCAAGCCCCCCTAGATGAAAGTCCGCCTTTTTTCCTCCAAAATGTTCAGATAAATATTTAAGTTCTTCGTGCCAAATTTGAAGAATTTAGTTCCATTAGTTTCCCAGATAAACGAATTTTTGTATTTTATACCCGTTTTTAACACATCGAAATATTCATCTAAGACCCATAAAAGTATATATATTCTGGAACCTTATTAAATTCTAAGACGATCTAGCCATGTCCGTCCGTCTGTCTGTCCGTCAGTTTAAAACACGATAGAGTCCAACCGGAAGCAGCTAGCGAGCTGAAATTTTGCACAAATATTTTATATTGATGCAGTTTGTATTGTATTGAAAATGGGCAATATCCCTTCAAAAAATGACTTTAAAGATTATAACTGACTAAAGAAACATCTATAGCGATGAAATTCGACATAAAAATATTTTATAGGAATCTTAATATCATTGTAAAATCTTATAAGGATCGGTCCATAATTGACCTTATCCTCCATATAAGGTCCCCCTCAGAAAACGACATTAACGCTTATTAAAATAAGCAGCTATAGCGATGAAATTCGACATAAACATATTTTTTAGGAACCTTAATATTATTGTAAAATTTTATAAGGATCGGCCCATAATTGACCCTATCCCCCATATAAGGTCCCCTTCATAAAATGACATTAACGCTCATAACTGACTAAAAGAAGAAGCTATAGCGATGAAATTGGACATAAACATATTTTATAGGAACCTTAATATCATTGTAAAATTTTATAAGGAGCGGTCCATAATTGACCCTATCCCCCATATAAGGTCCCCCTCAGAAAATGACTGACTAAAAGAAGCAGCTATAGCAATGAAACTCGACATGAACATATTTTTTAAGAACCTTAAATCATTGTAAAATTTTATAAGGAGCGGTCCATAATTGACCCTATCCCCCATATAAGGTCCCCTTCAGAAAATGACATTAACGCTCATAACTGACTAAAAGAAGCTGCTATAGCGATGAAAGTGGACATAAATATATTTTACAGGAACCTTAACATTATTGTAAAATTTTATAAGGAGCGGTCCATAATTGACCCTATACCCCATATAAGGTCCCCTTCAGAAAATGACATTAACGCTCACAACTGACTAAAAGAAGCAGCTATAGCGACGAAATTCGACATAAACATATTCTATAGGAACCTTAATATCTTTGTAAAATTTTATAAGGATCGGTCCATAATTGACCCTACCCCGCATATAAGGTTCCCTTCAGAAAATGACTTTAACGCTCATAACTGTCTAAAAGAAGCATCTATAGCGATGAAATTCGAAATGAACATATTCTATAGAAACCTAAATCGCTTTTAAAATTTTGTAAGGATCGGTACATAATTGAGATTTTAACGCCTAGAACTGTCTAAAAGAAGCATCTATAGCGATGGAATTCGACATAAACATATTTTAAAGGAACCTTAATAACTTTGTAAAATTTTATAAGGATCGGTCCATAATTGACCCCACCCCCTATATAAGGGCCCCTTCAGAAAATGACTTAAACGCTCACAACTGTCCAAAAGAAGCATCTATAGCGATGAAATTCGACATGAACATATTATATAGGAACCTAAATCGCTTTGTAAAATTTTATATGGATCGGTCTATAATTGACCCTACCCCCATATAAGGTCCCCTTCAGAAAATGTTTTTATAGAAACTTTAATATCATTGTAAAATGTTATAAGGATCGGTCCATAATTGACCCACAGTGGTATAGGAAAAAAAGAGGGAAATAATTCGGCAACTTCTAAACGGTTAATGCGATTTAAATTAAATTTGGTATGCACAAAGAGTAGGTGTTGTCGAGTTTAGGTTTTGAATTTGAACCTTATAGGCCAACCAGGGGCCGGCGGGGGGTCCTCAAATTAGGACACCTCGGCTATGTTAAATTTTGAAAACGATCCTATTTCTTCATTTGAGTTCCGATTTAAAAAAAATTCGTATATAGAATCTCCTCATCGAGCACTATAAAAAATGTCGTCGTAGCAGTAAATTATCTCTTATAGTTTAGGAGATATTCGCATTTGAAAATTAAAATTTTAAAATTTTTACCGTCCTTATTTTAGTTTTTTGATAATAGCGGGTCCAAATATTCCCGATTTTTGCCATTTTTTTTTATTCGCTTAACAACAAGTTTATATATCAAGCAGTGAAAGAATTATGTAAAAATCATGATCACTGAGTCCAAAGTTATAGGCATTGGTATGGATATAATAGGTAAAAAATCCCATTTTTGGGATTTTTTAAAACTTTTTTGGGAATTCCGGGATTTATAATAAGAAAATTCGAAATTTTTATTTAATTTTGTATTTTGAGTAAAAAATCTACCTAACTGTAAGATTTCATCAAAAAATATTCATAAATGAAATTTTTATTGCAATTTGAAAAATTTGTATCTTCGCAAAAACTGAATAAAAAACATTTTTTAATTTTTTTTTTAAAAGTATTCCGCGAATTTTTTAATTTTCAAAAATTATATACGGTTTTGAAAAATAGACAAAATTACCTTTCCATTGATATATAACATGCCTACCTATTGTTTTTTAAGTGACAAATTAATTAGGGAAAACTCAACATCTTTTAGAGAATTTACCTAGTACTATTATTTTCATCCATACATTTGTTAGGCATGTTTTACTACCTAAATTTTTATGAATTTTTACAGCCACTTTTTACGATTAATCTTTTATTCTTTATCCCTAAAAAAATTAACAAGTATTTATTTTATATAAAAATAGTCTTTATTTATTTTTTTATAAATTAATATAGGTTAGGGTTAGGTTAGGTAAATCTTTAAATTCATGAATATTTTCAAATGCTAACGTTTTGTAGCAAATCCAACGTTTCCTTATAGTAGATAAAACAGGATCAGAAGATAGAATCAGATTATTAAAAATATCTTCATTTTGAGACTGCCTAGAACACTTCCTTGAGCTAAACTGATGAATATGCTTAAAGTCTCTATTTCTCGATTCTTGGGGTTCTTCTGTAAGCTCTCCTAAAGGCAGAATATTATGTTCTATGATGACCTTTCCATGACATAATATCTTGTGACCTGTAGGTGTCATTTCTTTCCAGGGATATAATTCCAAAAGTAATTTAGAAACTTTTGTAGAATACTCTCCAAATTTTGTTGCGTTCACTTTATGCTATTGCTATTTATCGCCATTTGAATAATATTGACCTTTTGCAGTAAATCCATATTAATTCGCACTTTTGTTTGCATTTTCCGGTATGCTTCTGTACTTTAAATCATATGCTAAATGTAGAAAATGTTCCAGAAATCGTATGCGAGCATGTAGGGGGGATATTCCATATTGTAATGTTTCCTCATTTATTGACCTTTGCTTGGAAATATTCGAAAATTCTGATTTTTTATCACCACATATATAGCAGTACCAAGTAGATGATGTTCCTGTAATGGCATTTCCAACTTTCCCATCAATCATTGTAAGTTTTAAATCATAGGACATGTTAAACGCTTAATTTTCTATTTCGATTGTTATAGGTTCCAAGTTTTTAATTTCTGCTTCAATACGATTTATCAAATCTTGCGTTGTTGTTTTGGATTCCTTTATATACTCAAAGCTTATTGGCCTACAAAAAGCTTTGGATCCTGGAGTCGAATTCTTCCAAATATCATCGAAACTGGTTGATGGAGAATCGCTGTCAGCATACTTTCGAATTCTTAATGGAACTAGCGATGCCATAAATACACTTTTATACTCGGAAGATGATTCACTTGTGTTGATTTGTTTATATTCCGAAAGTGCTGATAATCCATCACATCCCCACTTACAAATGAGTTGAAGATCACAAGAATTTATTTTTTTTAGTTGGTCTGAAGAAAAGTCAGAAGCAATCCTTAAAGCAGTATTTTCGAGTAGAGCGCCGAGTCCAATAACAGCCTTCCAATCAGTTATTTCAATAGGAGATGGTATAATGCTTTTCTTCTTTTCATTTATTTTGTCATATGATGGTAAAACATCCACTCCTTTTTCAGATAGCGCCTTTCTTAACGTTATGTAGTTATCGCGACTTAATCCCAGCTGCAACATAAGCGCGCAATAGCTTCTTCCTCAGTGAACGTTGTATCAGATGATGGTGTGGGTATACTCTTTACAATTCTTTTCAGTCGTCTTGGTGATGCGGTTGGAAGAATATTTGCAATTTTTATGGCATCCAAAGGCTGTTTTTCTTTTCTTAACATTGCTTTAAAAGTGTCCGAAACTTCTTCGTTAGATAAGGTTTCTAGTGAAGTTGATAACCTTTTCCTCTTTGATTTTGAGCTCAAATCCTCATACTGCTTACAGGGAGCACCAACAGTTGATACGCAAATAGCAACTTCTACACATTCATCCAGCCAATCAGAAAATTTCGATCGAAATTTAGCAATGGAATACCGAACACTCTTCAGTTTTATATCAACTGATTTTATAAAATTTTCAATTTTACATATATCAGTTTTATCCACTTCATTTTTATGTGCATTTTCAATATATTTTAATAAGAAGTTTACTTTATCTTGAAAAGGAGCTGAAGAGTGTTCAAATAAAATGGAGCACAAATCATTTTTTTAGTACGATCGCCATGGTTAGAAAATTTAACAGAAAAGTTAACAGATATAAACCTGTCTTATATATTAATTACAGGTACTTAAATTAAATTATTTTTTAAAGGGTTATGATATTCTACCTAATATGTCTAACGTTTCCTTATAATTTTTCCTCAGTATGTCACTTTAATAAGCTACCTATTAAAGTGACCTATAGGGGTAAAAATCATTACAGTTTAAAAGATAATACCTGAACATTTTTTAATATATGTAACAAATTTAAGAGTTAACCTTATGGATGAAAATAATAGTGCTAGGTAAATTTTCTAAAAGATGTTAAGTTTTCCCTAATTAATTTGTCACTTAAAAAACATTAGGTAGGCATGTTATATATCAATGGAAAGGTAATTTTGTCTATCAAAACTGTATATAATTAAAAAATTGAAAAATTCAAATTGCAATAAAAATTTTATTTATGAATAATCCCGGAATTCCCAAAAAAGTTTTAAAAAATCCCAAAAATGGTATTTTTTGGTTTTTTGCCTATTATATCCATACCAGGGGTGGGGTTATCGAAACCCGTTACAAAATGATTAAGAACATATTGGGTCATATAAAACAGGTCACTATAATTTGATATCGACTATGCGATTTGAGAATTTTTGCTCAAAATTGAATTTTCCATAAAAAATAGGGTTTTTTTTGGATGGACCTGGTCCCCTCGGTATCAAAAATTTTTAGGTTTTGTTTCATTTATCGTATTTTATGTAAAGTCAGCTTTCCAAAAGGTATAAATTCTATATACATCTTCTTAGAAACTTTTTAGATAACTTAAAAAGAAAAAGATACTTTTTTCCCAAAAAAATTACAAAAAATCGCCTTTTTTTAAATTTTTAAATTAAAATGCCTATAACTTTGGACTCAGTCATGATTTTTACATAATTCTTTCACTGCTTGATATATAAACTTGTTGTTAAATGGCGAAAATCGGGAATATTTGGACCCGCTATTATCAAAAAACTAAAGTAAGGACGGTAAAAATTTTAAAATTTTAATTTTCAAATGCGAATATCTCCTAAACTATAAGAGATAATTTACTTTTTATAGCTCTCGATGAGGAGATTCTATATACGAACTCCAATGAAGAAATAGGATCGTTTTAAAAATTTAACATAGCCGAGGTGTCCTAATTTGAGGACCCCCCGCCGGGCCCCTGGTTGGCCTATAATGTCCAAATTCAAAACCTAAACTCGACAACCTCCTCTTTGTGCATACCAAATTTCATTAAAATCGGATTAACCGTTTAGAAGTTACCGAATTATTTCCCTCTTTTTTTTTCCTATACCACTGTGTGACCTTACCACCCATATAAGGTCCCCTTCAGAAAATGTTTTTAAGGCTCATAACTGTCTAAAAGAAGCATTTATAGGGATGAAATTCGACATAAACTTATTCTATAGAAACCTAAATCGCTTTGTAAAATTTTATAACGATCGGTCCATAATTGATCCTACCTCCATATAAGGTCCCCTTCAGAAAATGGCTTCAACGCTCATTACTGGCCTAAACTAAAATCGTTCTAGAAAATTTGACGAGGATCGGTCCATAATTGACCAAACGTACCCCTAAATAAAGTCTCTCTCAGAAAATAACTTTAACGCTTTTTACTACCTTAAAAATACAAGGACAGCGACAAAAATTTCTCTACCAAATTTTAGGAGGATCAGTCCATAATTGCTCCTATCGATATACATATGTATGATGGTAAAATTATACATAGATGTAATAAATGAGAAAATTGTTTTGATAAAGAGTTATATAAATAGAAATTTTAAGGGGAGACATGAATGATTTCTAGATAGATTTAGGTGTTAAAGGAAGGAACCACAGCCGATTTAAAATTCGAATTTAAGTGAAAATGTAATATGAATATATTATTTTCCCTATTTTAGAAGCGGTTTTTGTTCAGTAGTTTTTATTCTGCATACAAATGTGGCATCGTAGACATTCATTTAAGGTCTAATAAATATTCTGTTTTAAAATAGTTATTTTCTGAGAATATACAGCAGATTACAGGTTTTTTAATAAAAACAGTTTTCCGGTGGAAAACGCTTAAGATGAAAACCGATTTTTGATAATAAATTAAATTGATGATTGATTGATTAGTTAAGGATCTACAAACATTTTAGAGTTTTCATATAAAAATAAATTTTTGATAAAAAATATAACTAAATAATAATGTTCAGATGAATATTAAAATAATTTGTGCAAAATTTTAAGAATCAAGTTCTATTAGTTTCCCAGATAAACGAAATTTTATATTTAATTCATATGGGAGGTGCAAAGTTCCCCTTTGAAAGTCCGCCCGCCCTTCAAGTAAAATTTGTATTCTAGCTCTAATAGTTTCTCAGATATACGAATTTATCTATTTAATTCATATGGAGGCTTCAAGCCCCCCTAGATGAAAGTCCGCCTTTTTTCCTCCAAAATGTTCAGATAAATATTTAAGTTCTTCGTGCCAAATTTGAAGAATTTAGTTCCATTAGTTTCCCAGATAAACGAATTTTTGTATTTTATATCCGTTTTTAACACATCGAAATATTCATCTAAGACCCATAAAAGTATATATATTCTGGAACCTTATTAAATTCTAAGACGATCTAGCCATGTCCGTCCGTCTGTCTGTCCGTCAGTTTAAAACACGATAGAGTCCAACCGGAAGCAGCTAGCGAGCTGAAATTTTGCACAAATATTTTATATTGATGCAGTTTGTATTGTATTGAAAATGGGCAATATCCCTTCAAAAAATGACTTTAAAGATTATAACTGACTAAAGAAACATCTATAGCGATGAAATTCGACATAAAAATATTTTATAGGAATCTTAATATCATTGTAAAATCTTATAAGGATCGGTCCATAATTGACCTTATCCTCCATATAAGGTCCCCCTCAGAAAACGACATTAACGCTTATTAAAATAAGCAGCTATAGCGATGAAATTCGACATAAACATATTTTTTAGGAACCTTAATATTATTGTAAAATTTTATAAGGATCGGCCCATAATTGACCCTATCCCCCATATAAGGTCCCCTTCATAAAATGACATTAACGCTCATAACTGACTAAAAGAAGAAGCTATAGCGATGAAATTGGACATAAACATATTTTATAGGAACCTTAATATCATTGTAAAATTTTATAAGGAGCGGTCCATAATTGACCCTATCCCCCATATAAGGTCCCCCTCAGAAAATGACTGACTAAAAGAAGCAGCTATAGCAATGAAACTCGACATGAACATATTTTTTAAGAACCTTAAATCATTGTAAAATTTTATAAGGAGCGGTCCATAATTGACCCTATCCCCCATATAAGGTCCCCTTCAGAAAATGACATTAACGCTCATAACTGACTAAAAGAAGCTGCTATAGCGATGAAAGTGGACATAAATATATTTTACAGGAACCTTAACATTATTGTAAAATTTTATAAGGAGCGGTCCATAATTGACCCTATACCCCATATAAGGTCCCCTTCAGAAAATGACATTAACGCTCACAACTGACTAAAAGAAGCAGCTATAGCGACGAAATTCGACATAAACATATTCTATAGGAACCTTAATATCTTTGTAAAATTTTATAAGGATCGGTCCATAATTGACCCTACCCCGCATATAAGGTTCCCTTCAGAAAATGACTTTAACGCTCATAACTGTCTAAAAGAAGCATCTATAGCGATGAAATTCGAAATGAACATATTCTATAGAAACCTAAATCGCTTTTAAAATTTTGTAAGGATCGGTACATAATTGAGATTTTAACGCCTAGAACTGTCTAAAAGAAGCATCTATAGCGATGGAATTCGACATAAACATATTTTAAAGGAACCTTAATAACTTTGTAAAATTTTATAAGGATCGGTCCATAATTGACCCCACCCCCTATATAAGGTCCCCTTCAGAAAATGACTTAAACGCTCACAACTGTCCAAAAGAAGCATCTATAGCGATGAAATTCGACATGAACATATTATATAGGAACCTAAATCGCTTTGTAAAATTTTATATGGATCGGTCTATAATTGACCCTACCCCCATATAAGGTCCCCTTCAGAAAATGTTTTTATAGAAACTTTAATATCATTGTAAAATGTTATAAGGATCGGTCCATAATTGACCCACAGTGGTATAGGAAAAAAAGAGGGAAATAATTCGGCAACTTCTAAACGGTTAATGCGATTTAAATGAAATTTGGTATGCACAAAGAGGAGGTGTTGTCGAGTTTAGGTTTTGAATTTGAACCTTATAGGCCAACCAGGGGCCGGCGGGGGGTCCTCAAATTAGGACACCTCGGCTATGTTAAATTTTGAAAACGATCCTATTTCTTCATTTGAGTTCCGATTTAAAAAAAATTCGTATATAGAATCTCCTCATCGAGCACTATAAAAAATGTCGTCGTAGCAGTAAATTATCTCTTATAGTTTAGGAGATATTCGCATTTGAAAATTAAAATTTTAAAATTTTTACCGTCCTTATTTTAGTTTTTTGATAATAGCGGGTCCAAATATTCCCGATTTTTGCCATTTTTTTTTATTCGCTTAACAACAAGTTTATATATCAAGCAGTGAAAGAATTATGTAAAAATCATGATCACTGAGTCCAAAGTTATAGGCATTGGTATGGATATAATAGGTAAAAAATCCCATTTTTGGGATTTTTTAAAACTTTTTTGGGAATTCCGGGATTTATAATAAGAAAATTCGAAATTTTTATTTAATTTTGTATTTTGAGTAAAAAATCTACCTAACTGTAAGATTTCATCAAAAAATATTCATAAATGAAATTTTTATTGCAATTTGAAAAATTTGTATCTTCGCAAAAACTGAATAAAAAACATTTTTTAATTTTTTTTTTAAAAGTATTCCGCGAATTTTTTAATTTTCAAAAATTATATACGGTTTTGAAAAATAGACAAAATTACCTTTCCATTGATATATAACATGCCTACCTATTGTTTTTTAAGTGACAAATTAATTAGGGAAAACTCAACATCTTTTAGAGAATTTACCTAGTACTATTATTTTCATCCATACATTTGTTAGGCATGTTTTACTACCTAAATTTTTATGAATTTTTACAGCCACTTTTTACGATTAATCTTTTATTCTTTATCCCTAAAAAAATTAACAAGTATTTATTTTATATAAAAATAGTCTTTATTTATTTTTTTATAAATTAATATAGGTTAGGGTTAGGTTAGGTAAATCTTTAAATTCATGAATATTTTCAAATGCTAACGTTTTGTAGCAAATCCAACGTTTCCTTATAGTAGATAAAACAGGATCAGAAGATAGAATCAGATTATTAAAAATATCTTCATTTTGAGACTGCCTAGAACACTTCCTTGAGCTAAACTGATGAATATGCTTAAAGTCTCTATTTCTCGATTCTTGGGGTTCTTCTGTAAGCTCTCCTAAAGGCAGAATATTATGTTCTATGATGACCTTTCCATGACATAATATCTTGTGACCTGTAGGTGTCATTTCTTTCTAGGGATATAATTCCAAAAGTAATTTAGAAACTTTTGTAGAATACTCTCCAAATTTTGTTGCGTTCACTTTATGCTATTGCTATTTATCGCCATTTGAATAATATTGACCTTTTGCAGTAAATCCATATTAATTCGCACTTTTGTTTGCATTTTCCGGTATGCTTCTGTACTTTAAATCATATGCTAAATGTAGAAAATGTTCCAGAAATCGTATGCGAGCATGTAGGGGGGATATTCCATATTGTAATGTTTCCTCATTTATTGACCTTTGCTTGGAAATATTCGAAAATTCTGATTTTTTATCACCACATATATAGCAGTACCAAGTAGATGATGTTCCTGTAATGGCATTTCCAACTTTCCCATCAATCATTGTAAGTTTTAAATCATAGGACATGTTAAACGCTTAATTTTCTATTTCGATTGTTATAGGTTCCAAGTTTTTAATTTCTGCTTCAATACGATTTATCAAATCTTGCGTTGTTGTTTTGGATTCCTTTATATACTCAAAGCTTATTGGCCTACAAAAAACTTTGGATCCTGGAGTCGAATTCTTCCAAATATCATCGAAACTGGTTGATGGAGAATCGCTGTCAGCATACTTTCGAATTCTTAATGGAACTAGCGATGCCATAAATACACTTTTATACTCGGAAGATGATTCACTTGTGTTGATTTGTTTATATTCCGAAAGTGCTGATAATCCATCACATCCCCACTTACAAATGAGTTGAAGATCACAAGAATTTATTTTTTTTAGTTGGTCTGAAGAAAAGTCAGAAGCAATCCTTAAAGCAGTATTTTCGAGTAGAGCGCCGAGTCCAATAACAGCCTTCCAATCAGTTATTTCAATAGGAGATGGTATAATGCTTTTCTTCTTTTCATTTATTTTGTCATATGATGGTAAAACATCCACTCCTTTTTCAGATAGCGCCTTTCTTAACGTTATGTAGTTATCGCGACTTAATCCCAGCTGCAACATAAGCGCGCAATAGCTTCTTCCTCAGTGAACGTTGTATCAGATGATGGTGTGGGTATACTCTTTACAATTCTTTTCAGTCGTCTTGGTGATGCGGTTGGAAGAATATTTGCAATTTTTATGGCATCCAAAGGCTGTTTTTCTTTTCTTAACATTGCTTTAAAAGTGTCCGAAACTTCTTCGTTAGATAAGGTTTCTAGTGAAGTTGATAACCTTTTCCTCTTTGATTTTGAGCTCAAATCCTCATACTGCTTACAGGGAGCACCAACAGTTGATACGCAAATAGCAACTTCTACACATTCATCCAGCCAATCAGAAAATTTCGATCGAAATTTAGCAATGGAATACCGAACACTCTTCAGTTTTATATCAACTGATTTTATAAAATTTTCAATTTTACATATATCAGTTTTATCCACTTCATTTTTATGTGCATTTTCAATATATTTTAATAAGAAGTTTACTTTATCTTGAAAAGGAGCTGAAGAGTGTTCAAATAAAATGGAGCACAAATCATTTTTTTAGTACGATCGCCATGGTTAGAAAATTTAACAGAAAAGTTAACAAATATAAACCTGTCTTATATATTAATTACAGGTACTTAAATTAAATTATTTTTTAAAGGGTTATGATATTCTACCTAATATGTCTAACGTTTCCTTATAATTTTTCCTCAGTATGTCACTTTAATAAGCTACCTATTAAAGTGACCTATAGGGGTAAAAATCATTACAGTTTAAAAGATAATACCTGAACATTTTTTAATATATGTAACAAATTTAAGAGTTAACCTTATGGATGAAAATAATAGTGCTAGGTAAATTTTCTAAAAGATGTTAAGTTTTCCCTAATTAATTTGTCACTTAAAAAGGTGGGCATGTTATATATCAATGGAAAGGTAATTTTGTCTATCAAAACTGTATATAATTAAAAAATTGAAAAATTCAAATTGCAATAAAAATTTTATTTATGAATAATCCCGGAATTCCCAAAAAAGTTTTAAAAAATCCCAAAAATGGTATTTTTTGGTTTTTTGCCTATTATATCCATACCAGGGGTGGGGTTATCGAAACCCGTTACAAAATGATTAAGAACATATTGGGTCATATAAAACAGGTCACTATAATTTGATATCGACTATGCGATTTGAGAATTTTTGCTCAAAATTGAATTTTCCATAAAAAATAGGTTTTTTTTGGATGGACCTGGTCCCCTCGGTATCAAAAATTTTTAGGTTTTGTTTCATTTATCGTATTTTATGTAAAGTCAGCTTTCCAAAAGGTATAAATTCTATATACATCTTCTTAGAAACTTTTTAGATAACTTAAAAAGAAAAAGATACTTTTTTCCCAAAAAAATTACAAAAAATCGCCTTTTTTTAAATTTTTAAATTAAAATGCCTATAACTTTGGACTCAGTCATGATTTTTACATAATTCTTTCACTGCTTGATATATAAACTTGTTGTTAAATGGCGAAAATCGGGAATATTTGGACCCGCTATTATCAAAAAACTAAAGTAAGGACGGTAAAAATTTTAAAATTTTAATTTTCAAATGCGAATATCTCCTAAACTATAAGAGATAATTTACTTTTTATAGCTCTCGATGAGGAGATTCTATATACGAACTCCAATGAAGAAATAGGATCGTTTTAAAAATTTAACATAGCCGAGGTGTCCTAATTTGAGGACCCCCCGCCGGGCCCCTGGTTGGCCTATAATGTCCAAATTCAAAACCTAAACTCGACAACCTCCTCTTTGTGCATACCAAATTTCATTAAAATCGGATTAACCGTTTAGAAGTTACCGAATTATTTCCCTCTTTTTTTTTCCTATACCACTGTGTGACCTTACCACCCATATAAGGTCCCCTTCAGAAAATGTTTTTAAGGCTCATAACTGTCTAAAAGAAGCATTTATAGGGATGAAATTCGACATAAACTTATTCTATAGAAACCTAAATCGCTTTGTAAAATTTTATAACGATCGGTCCATAATTGATCCTACCTCCATATAAGGTCCCCTTCAGAAAATGGCTTCAACGCTCATTACTGGCCTAAACTAAAATCGTTCTAGAAAATTTGACGAGGATCGGTCCATAATTGACCAAACGTACCCCTAAATAAAGTCTCTCTCAGAAAATAACTTTAACGCTTTTTACTACCTTAAAAATACAAGGACAGCGACAAAAATTTCTCTACCAAATTTTAGGAGGATCAGTCCATAATTGCTCCTATCGATATACATATGTATGATGGTAAAATTATACATAGATGTAATAAATGAGAAAATTGTTTTGATAAAGAGTTATATAAATAGAAATTTTAAGGGGAGACATGAATGATTTTCTAGATAGATTTAGGTGTTAAAGGAAGGAACCACAGCCGATTTAAAATTCGAATTTAAGTGAAAATGTAATATGAATATATTATTTTCCCTATTTTAGAAGCGGTTTTTGTTCAGTAGTTTTTATTCTGCATACAAATGTGGCATCGTAGACATTCATTTAAGGTCTAATAAATATTCTGTTTTAAAATAGTTATTTTCTGAGAATATACAGCAGATTACAGGTTTTTTAATAAAAACAGTTTTCCGGTGGAAAACGCTTAAGATGAAAACCGATTTTTGATAATAAATTAAATTGATGATTGATTGATTAGTTAAGGATCTACAAACATTTTAGAGTTTTCATATAAAAATAAATTTTTGATAAAAAATATAACTAAATAATAATGTTCAGATGAATATTAAAATAATTTGTGCAAAATTTTAAGAATCAAGTTCTATTAGTTTCCCAGATAAACGAAATTTTATATTTAATTCATATGGGAGGTGCAAAGTTCCCCTTTGAAAGTCCGCCCGCCCTTCAAGTAAAATTTGTATTCTAGCTCTAATAGTTTCTCAGATATACGAATTTATCTATTTAATTCATATGGAGGCTTCAAGCCCCCCTAGATGAAAGTCCGCCTTTTTTCCTCCAAAATGTTCAGATAAATATTTAAGTTCTTCGTGCCAAATTTGAAGAATTTAGTTCCATTAGTTTCCCAGATAAACGAATTTTTGTATTTTATATCCGTTTTTAACACATCGAAATATTCATCTAAGACCCATAAAAGTATATATATTCTGGAACCTTATTAAATTCTAAGACGATCTAGCCATGTCCGTCCGTCTGTCTGTCCGTCAGTTTAAAACACGATAGAGTCCAACCGGAAGCAGCTAGCGAGCTGAAATTTTGCACAAATATTTTATATTGATGCAGTTTGTATTGTATTGAAAATGGGCAATATCCCTTCAAAAAATGACTTTAAAGATTATAACTGACTAAAGAAACATCTATAGCGATGAAATTCGACATAAAAATATTTTATAGGAATCTTAATATCATTGTAAAATCTTATAAGGATCGGTCCATAATTGACCTTATCCTCCATATAAGGTCCCCCTCAGAAAACGACATTAACGCTTATTAAAATAAGCAGCTATAGCGATGAAATTCGACATAAACATATTTTTTAGGAACCTTAATATTATTGTAAAATTTTATAAGGATCGGCCCATAATTGACCCTATCCCCCATATAAGGTCCCCTTCATAAAATGACATTAACGCTCATAACTGACTAAAAGAAGAAGCTATAGCGATGAAATTGGACATAAACATATTTTATAGGAACCTTAATATCATTGTAAAATTTTATAAGGAGCGGTCCATAATTGACCCTATCCCCCATATAAGGTCCCCCTCAGAAAATGACTGACTAAAAGAAGCAGCTATAGCAATGAAACTCGACATGAACATATTTTTTAAGAACCTTAAATCATTGTAAAATTTTATAAGGAGCGGTCCATAATTGACCCTATCCCCCATATAAGGTCCCCTTCAGAAAATGACATTAACGCTCATAACTGACTAAAAGAAGCTGCTATAGCGATGAAAGTGGACATAAATATATTTTACAGGAACCTTAACATTATTGTAAAATTTTATAAGGAGCGGTCCATAATTGACCCTATACCCCATATAAGGTCCCCTTCAGAAAATGACATTAACGCTCACAACTGACTAAAAGAAGCAGCTATAGCGACGAAATTCGACATAAACATATTCTATAGGAACCTTAATATCTTTGTAAAATTTTATAAGGATCGGTCCATAATTGACCCTACCCCGCATATAAGGTTCCCTTCAGAAAATGACTTTAACGCTCATAACTGTCTAAAAGAAGCATCTATAGCGATGAAATTCGAAATGAACATATTCTATAGAAACCTAAATCGCTTTTAAAATTTTGTAAGGATCGGTACATAATTGAGATTTTAACGCCTAGAACTGTCTAAAAGAAGCATCTATAGCGATGGAATTCGACATAAACATATTTTAAAGGAACCTTAATAACTTTGTAAAATTTTATAAGGATCGGTCCATAATTGACCCCACCCCCTATATAAGGTCCCCTTCAGAAAATGACTTAAACGCTCACAACTGTCCAAAAGAAGCATCTATAGCGATGAAATTCGACATGAACATATTATATAGGAACCTAAATCGCTTTGTAAAATTTTATATGGATCGGTCTATAATTGACCCTACCCCCATATAAGGTCCCCTTCAGAAAATGTTTTTATAGAAACTTTAATATCATTGTAAAATGTTATAAGGATCGGTCCATAATTGACCCACAGTGGTATAGGAAAAAAAGAGGGAAATAATTCGGCAACTTCTAAACGGTTAATGCGATTTAAATGAAATTTGGTATGCACAAAGAGGAGGTGTTGTCGAGTTTAGGTTTTGAATTTGAACCTTATAGGCCAACCAGGGGCCGGCGGGGGGTCCTCAAATTAGGACACCTCGGCTATGTTAAATTTTGAAAACGATCCTATTTCTTCATTTGAGTTCCGATTTAAAAAAAATTCGTATATAGAATCTCCTCATCGAGCACTATAAAAAATGTCGTCGTAGCAGTAAATTATCTCTTATAGTTTAGGAGATATTCGCATTTGAAAATTAAAATTTTAAAATTTTTACCGTCCTTATTTTAGTTTTTTGATAATAGCGGGTCCAAATATTCCCGATTTTTGCCATTTTTTTTTATTCGCTTAACAACAAGTTTATATATCAAGCAGTGAAAGAATTATGTAAAAATCATGATCACTGAGTCCAAAGTTATAGGCATTGGTATGGATATAATAGGTAAAAAATCCCATTTTTGGGATTTTTTAAAACTTTTTTGGGAATTCCGGGATTTATAATAAGAAAATTGGAAATTTTTATTTAATTTTGTATTTTGAGTAAAAAATCTACCTAACTGTAAGATTTCATCAAAAAATATTCATAAATGAAATTTTTATTGCAATTTGAAAAATTTGTATCTTCGCAAAAACTGAATAAAAAACATTTTTTAATTTTTTTTTTAAAAGTATTCCGCGAATTTTTTAATTTTCAAAAATTATATACGGTTTTGAAAAATAGACAAAATTACCTTTCCATTGATATATAACATGCCTACCTATTGTTTTTTAAGTGACAAATTAATTAGGGAAAACTCAACATCTTTTAGAGAATTTACCTAGTACTATTATTTTCATCCATACATTTGTTAGGCATGTTTTACTACCTAAATTTTTATGAATTTTTACAGCCACTTTTTACGATTAATCTTTTATTCTTTATCCCTAAAAAATTAACAAGTATTTATTTTATATAAAAATAGTCTTTATTTATTTTTTTATAAATTAATATAGGTTAGGGTTAGGTTAGGTAAATCTTTAAATTCATGAATATTTTCAAATGCTAACGTTTTGTAGCAAATCCAACGTTTCCTTATAGTAGATAAAACAGGATCAGAAGATAGAATCAGATTATTAAAAATATCTTCATTTTGAGACTGCCTAGAACACTTCCTTGAGCTAAACTGATGAATATGCTTAAAGTCTCTATTTCTCGATTCTTGGGGTTCTTCTGTAAGCTCTCCTAAAGGCAGAATATTATGTTCTATGATGACCTTTCCATGACATAATATCTTGTGACCTGTAGGTGTCATTTCTTTCTAGGGATATAATTCCAAAAGTAATTTAGAAACTTTTGTAGAATACTCTCCAAATTTTGTTGCGTTCACTTTATGCTATTGCTATTTATCGCCATTTGAATAATATTGACCTTTTGCAGTAAATCCATATTAATTCGCACTTTTGTTTGCATTTTCCGGTATGCTTCTGTACTTTAAATCATATGCTAAATGTAGAAAATGTTCCAGAAATCGTATGCGAGCATGTAGGGGGGATATTCCATATTGTAATGTTTCCTCATTTATTGACCTTTGCTTGGAAATATTCGAAAATTCTGATTTTTTATCACCACATATATAGCAGTACCAAGTAGATGATGTTCCTGTAATGGCATTTCCAACTTTCCCATCAATCATTGTAAGTTTTAAATCATAGGACATGTTAAACGCTTAATTTTCTATTTCGATTGTTATAGGTTCCAAGTTTTTAATTTCTGCTTCAATACGATTTATCAAATCTTGCGTTGTTGTTTTGGATTCCTTTATATACTCAAAGCTTATTGGCCTACAAAAAACTTTGGATCCTGGAGTCGAATTCTTCCAAATATCATCGAAACTGGTTGATGGAGAATCGCTGTCAGCATACTTTCGAATTCTTAATGGAACTAGCGATGCCATAAATACACTTTTATACTCGGAAGATGATTCACTTGTGTTGATTTGTTTATATTCCGAAAGTGCTGATAATCCATCACATCCCCACTTACAAATGAGTTGAAGATCACAAGAATTTATTTTTTTTAGTTGGTCTGAAGAAAAGTCAGAAGCAATCCTTAAAGCAGTATTTTCGAGTAGAGCGCCGAGTCCAATAACAGCCTTCCAATCAGTTATTTCAATAGGAGATGGTATAATGCTTTTCTTCTTTTCATTTATTTTGTCATATGATGGTAAAACATCCACTCCTTTTTCAGATAGCGCCTTTCTTAACGTTATGTAGTTATCGCGACTTAATCCCAGCTGCAACATAAGCGCGCAATAGCTTCTTCCTCAGTGAACGTTGTATCAGATGATGGTGTGGGTATACTCTTTACAATTCTTTTCAGTCGTCTTGGTGATGCGGTTGGAAGAATATTTGCAATTTTTATGGCATCCAAAGGCTGTTTTTCTTTTCTTAACATTGCTTTAAAAGTGTCCGAAACTTCTTCGTTAGATAAGGTTTCTAGTGAAGTTGATAACCTTTTCCTCTTTGATTTTGAGCTCAAATCCTCATACTGCTTACAGGGAGCACCAACAGTTGATACGCAAATAGCAACTTCTACACATTCATCCAGCCAATCAGAAAATTTCGATCGAAATTTAGCAATGGAATACCGAACACTCTTCAGTTTTATATCAACTGATTTTATAAAATTTTCAATTTTACATATATCAGTTTTATCCACTTCATTTTTATGTGCATTTTCAATATATTTTAATAAGAAGTTTACTTTATCTTGAAAAGGAGCTGAAGAGTGTTCAAATAAAATGGAGCACAAATCATTTTTTTAGTACGATCGCCATGGTTAGAAAATTTAACAGAAAAGTTAACAAATATAAACCTGTCTTATATATTAATTACAGGTACTTAAATTAAATTATTTTTTAAAGGGTTATGATATTCTACCTAATATGTCTAACGTTTCCTTATAATTTTTCCTCAGTATGTCACTTTAATAAGCTACCTATTAAAGTGACCTATAGGGGTAAAAATCATTACAGTTTAAAAGATAATACCTGAACATTTTTTAATATATGTAACAAATTTAAGAGTTAACCTTATGGATGAAAATAATAGTGCTAGGTAAATTTTCTAAAAGATGTTAAGTTTTCCCTAATTAATTTGTCACTTAAAAAGGTGGGCATGTTATATATCAATGGAAAGGTAATTTTGTCTATCAAAACTGTATATAATTAAAAAATTGAAAAATTCAAATTGCAATAAAAATTTTATTTATGAATAATCCCGGAATTCCCAAAAAAGTTTTAAAAAATCCCAAAAATGGTATTTTTTGGTTTTTTGCCTATTATATCCATACCAGGGGTGGGGTTATCGAAACCCGTTACAAAATGATTAAGAACATATTGGGTCATATAAAACAGGTCACTATAATTTGATATCGACTATGCGATTTGAGAATTTTTGCTCAAAATTGAATTTTCCATAAAAAATAGGTTTTTTTTTGGATGGACCTGGTCCCCTCGGTATCAAAAATTTTTAGGTTTTGTTTCATTTATCGTATTTTATGTAAAGTCAGCTTTCCAAAAGGTATAAATTCTATATACATCTTCTTAGAAACTTTTTAGATAACTTAAAAAGAAAAAGATACTTTTTTCCCAAAAAAATTACAAAAAATCGCCTTTTTTTAAATTTTTAAATTAAAATGCCTATAACTTTGGACTCAGTCATGATTTTTACATAATTCTTTCACTGCTTGATATATAAACTTGTTGTTAAATGGCGAAAATCGGGAATATTTGGACCCGCTATTATCAAAAAACTAAAGTAAGGACGGTAAAAATTTTAAAATTTTAATTTTCAAATGCGAATATCTCCTAAACTATAAGAGATAATTTACTTTTTATAGCTCTCGATGAGGAGATTCTATATACGAACTCCAATGAAGAAATAGGATCGTTTTAAAAATTTAACATAGCCGAGGTGTCCTAATTTGAGGACCCCCCGCCGGGCCCCTGGTTGGCCTATAATGTCCAAATTCAAAACCTAAACTCGACAACCTCCTCTTTGTGCATACCAAATTTCATTAAAATCGGATTAACCGTTTAGAAGTTACCGAATTATTTCCCTCTTTTTTTTTCCTATACCACTGTGTGACCTTACCACCCATATAAGGTCCCCTTCAGAAAATGTTTTTAAGGCTCATAACTGTCTAAAAGAAGCATTTATAGGGATGAAATTCGACATAAACTTATTCTATAGAAACCTAAATCGCTTTGTAAAATTTTATAACGATCGGTCCATAATTGATCCTACCTCCATATAAGGTCCCCTTCAGAAAATGGCTTCAACGCTCATTACTGGCCTAAACTAAAATCGTTCTAGAAAATTTGACGAGGATCGGTCCATAATTGACCAAACGTACCCCTAAATAAAGTCTCTCTCAGAAAATAACTTTAACGCTTTTTACTACCTTAAAAATACAAGGACAGCGACAAAAATTTCTCTACCAAATTTTAGGAGGATCAGTCCATAATTGCTCCTATCGATATACATATGTATGATGGTAAAATTATACATAGATGTAATAAATGAGAAAATTGTTTTGATAAAGAGTTATATAAATAGAAATTTTAAGGGGAGACATGAATGATTTTATAGATAGATTTAGGTGTTAAAGGAAGGAACCACAGCCGATTTAAAATTCGAATTTAAGTGAAAATGTAATATGAATATATTATTTTCCCTATTTTAGAAGCGGTTTTTGTTCAGTAGTTTTTATTCTGCATACAAATGTGGCATCGTAGACATTCATTTAAGGTCTAATAAATATTCTGTTTTAAAATAGTTATTTTCTGAGAATATACAGCAGATTACAGGTTTTTTAATAAAAACAGTTTTCCGGTGGAAAACGCTTAAGATGAAAACCGATTTTTGATAATAAATTAAATTGATGATTGATTGATTAGTTAAGGATCTACAAACATTTTAGAGTTTTCATATAAAAATAAATTTTTGATAAAAAATATAACTAAATAATAATTCTCATATACTATGAGAATTATATATCATGTTCTTTAGCATTATAAATGTAACAAAAAGTGGACGGAAAAAGGTCATTGGATTTCATCAAGATCACAACAGGCCCGAAATTAGTGCTATAGGTGTATTTATTCGGATTTGGTGTATTAAACATTCTCTTCCTAAAACACTGTATATTGCCAAATTTCTTGAAAATCGGTTCATGTTTTTTTATATTTAGCCTAGAATTTTGGTGTTATAGCAGTTTTTCAAAAAGTGAACATAAAAATGTGCTTATCATCCAATCAATATCATATAGAATTTTTTTATTCCCTCCACCACCATCAGTGGTGATAGATGGTATATATAACTTTGTCATTCCGTGTGTAACACCAAAAAATATTCATCTGAGACCCAACAAAGAATATATATTCTTGCACCTTATGAAATTCTGAGTCGATTTAACTATGTCCGTCCGTCCGTCCGTCTGTCTGTGTAAAACACGCTCACGTTAAAACGAAGCCATAGAAATGTTCGAAATTCACCCAAAACATTCTTTATTATCCGGTACAGTTTGGTATTGAAAATCAGTAAAATCGGTTCACGACGTAAAAAGTTATGAGTAAAAATTTCACACTACCTCGAAAAAAATTACGTTTTTTCCCAATTCTTAAGTAGTTTTCTCAGAAACTACCAAAGATATTTCGATAAATTTTGTCACACATTATTTGTTTGTGCCAGGGATCAAGTATGTTCAAACTCATAACAATTGTTCCAATATTTCCCACAGCCCCCATACAAAGGTGTATATTCCCGGATATAAGTTTATCGTTAATAACTCCCTCAAATATATCGGTATCAACACAAAATGTTGTACATACAAATATAATATGAATAGAAATCATAGCTCCCATGTAAGGTCCACTTCCAAAAATCACCTAAACACACATATTTCATTGACAAATAAAGCTTTTGTGATAAAATTCGAGCTGAATATGTTTTGTGTACATACAAATTATTCTACCAGATTTCTTTTCGGATCGGTCCATTATTAGTCATAGCTCCCATATAAGGCCCACTTCCGAAAATCACTTAAACGCACATATTTAATTGTCAAATAAAGGTATCTTGATAAAATTCGACACAAATATGTTTCGTCTATATATGAATCACTCTACGAAAGTTTTTACGGATAAGACCATAATTGGTCATAGCTCCCATATAGGGTTCACTTCCGAAAATCACTTAAACGCATATGTTTCATATCGGTATAAAATTTAACTTGAATATGTTTTGTGTACATATAAATCATTCTAACAATTTTTCCCCGGATCAGTCCATTATTGGTCATAGCTCCCATTTAAGGCTCTCTTCCGAAAATCATTTAAACTCACATATTTCATTGTTAAATAAAGCTATCTTGATAAAATTACACAAATATGTTTTATGTACATACATATGAATCACTCTACGAAATTTTTCTGGAGAGGCCCGTAATTGGTCGTAGCTCCTATATGAAGTCAAGTTATCTAAAAATTAGATGTTAAATGGGTTTTAATAAAAAGTAGCTTGCTGGTGGAGAGTATTTAAGATTCGGCATAGCCGAATATAGCACTCTAACTTGATAACTTCTGAGGTTAGACCTATTAAACCCCAAATATTATGCAAATAAGTTTATTAGTTATGTAGTGAAAAAGTAAAAAAAGAGTTTCATATATATTTATTATTATATATTATAGGTTTTTGAAGATGTAATGTGTCTTACCGTTCATTCCACAACATTCATTATAACAGATTTCATGAAAATCGCATCAGTAGTTTTTTGTATGCCTGAACGTAAATTTGGTTTAATGATTGTTTTACAAAAAATTGGTGTAAAAAGGGGCGTGGCGTCCGATCCTGAGATCAGATCTATCGGTTCAGTAGTTTTCTGTAAGTCTCGAATTTAAATTTTATAGAAAAAAGTGAGCATAAGAAGAATCGTGACATCAAATCATTATTTTATTTAGCCTATTGTTCTACTTTAGAATAGAACTATTAGTGTTCTAAATTTCATGTAAATCGGTTCAGTAGTTTGTCCGTAAAAGCGTAACTAACAGACTTTCTCTTTCATATAATTATGGGATAAGATATAGGTAAGGGTATAAAATGTGGGCGTAGAAAGGGCGTGGCATCGGATCGAGTTATTACATATAGCCTATAGTTCTTTCCAAGCTTATACCTATGCAAAATTTCAGGTTAAACGGTTTAGTAGATTTTGCATATTGTGATTGCAAAATTGGTGTAATAATAGTTTCACAAAAAGTGCGCGTAAAAAGGCGCGTGGCATCCGATCAAGATCTTATATAGCCTATTGTTCCTTTTGGGGTTAGACCTATTAGCGGTCCAAATTACAAAAAAAAAAAAAACAAAAAAAAAAAGACAAACAGTCTGTTTTATATACATATATATAGGATAGGATTATATATCATAGGCTTTGAAGATGTAATGTGTCGTACTGTTCATTCCACAACATTCATTATAACAGATTTCATGAAAATCGGATCAGTAGTTTTGCCGTGAATGCGTAACAAACAAACACACAAGCAAACAGTCTGTTTTATATATGTACCAGCTACGCGTACCCGGCGTTGCCCGGGTTTCTTCTCAAATAAAGAGAACATTATTCTGCTGTAATGACTATACTTTTTTTTAATAGATGTCAAAATTTAGCTTATGACGATAAAATAGTTATTATATTTTTCTGCATTTTGTTTAATTCTTAAAGTCAGTTTCTGGACAAAAATATCCCTTAAAAATTTACAAATTGAAAATGAGGAAATTTTGACTAATTTGTAGAAATGTTTAGGAAAGTTTTTTTTTGAGAAATTATACAGAAATCAGCATTGTCAATCACTGGTAGAGAACTAAGGACACTTTCAAATTAGTTGTTTTATTTTTCCCATGTGCAGTTGATTTAAAAGTTTAAATTCGGTCACACTGTACTTTGCATTGTAGTGCCCCTGGTGTATAGAGACAAAAGGCTTCGGGGCATTTTATTAACTACAAAAATACGTACCATTAACCGTACAAAATTTCAAGCGATTTTCTTTCTATTTGAAAAAGTATAGGCAATTGGAGAAACTCTGAAACGATTATGAAACATTCTGCACAAAATTATGAAAAATTTGGAAGATTTCAAATTCCTTTAAAAATAACAAAATTAAGTTTTTTTCTGTTCTGAAAAATATGAAGAATGACAGAGAAAACAAAATAACTTTTAATTTGACAAACAATTTTGAGTAGTTCAGTAAAGAGTAAAACCACCGTTTTTGTCCCATCATTGTTTCTCAAAAATACATCCATTTATACAAAAGTATGTTTAAACATATTATTTTTATTCATTAGCTTTTATACATCCACACTAAAGTTTTGACTGAATTTAGACACCACTTATTAAATCCGAAGAAATAAAGGTCAAATATCGTTAGATGTACAAAGCAGATACCTAAATAATTTTACTTATTAAAATATCCACGTCTTCCTCTAATTAAAATAAATTTCAGCATTTGTAAATGGTAAATGGAAAATGTGTGCTGGATTTATTCAAAATTATTATTTAATTTGAAAAGCGCTACATACACAAAAAGTTGTGCAGAATTTTTGTTCATAATTTTCTAAAAGTATAAAAACATATCGAAAGATCAATTTATCCAAATTTTATATGAACAATGCTTTCTATGTATCGTTTGAGAGGTCTACCTATATAAGAGTTGCAAAAGTGCTGTCTTTCGGGACACTCTAATGAGTAGTCAAATACATATCTTCATAGTTTTTTAGATTTGAGCTGCATTTGAAAAATGGAAACCGAATTTATATCAAGATAATTTTTTGGTGGCATTTTTACTTGATCATAGATTTTTATTATTATCTCGATTAACAATAAATTTAAATTTTTCATTTTTTATATAAAACTCGATATGTATAGAAAATATGAGTCATTACGGATCTTTATTGTTTTCTCAAATTGAGAGTTATTTAAAGTAATTTTTTAAAGAGTTATATAAATAGAAATTTTAAGAGGAGATATGAATGATTTTCTAGATTGATTTAGGTGGTAAAGGAAGGAACCACAGCCGATTTAAAATTCGAATTTAAGTGAAAATATAATATGAATATATTCTGCATACAAATGTGGCATCGTAGACATTCATTTAATATCGCTATATAAGATCTTGATCGGATGCCACTCCCCTTTTTACGCCACTTTTTGTGAAACTATTATTACACCAATTAAACCAATTAAATTTTTAAGGGACATTTTGGTCCAGAAACTGATTTTAAGTATTAAACAAAATACAGACAAATATAATAACTATTCTATCGTTATAAGCTAAATTTTGACATCTATTAAAAAAATATATAGTCATTACAGCAGAATAATATTCTCTTTATTTTAGAAGAATCCCGGGCAACGCCGGGTACGCGCAGCTAGTATATATATAAAACAGACTGCTTGTTTGTTTGTGTGTTTGTTTGTTACGCTTTCACGGCAAAACTACTGAACCGATTTACATGAAATTTAGAACACTAATAGTTCTATTCTAAAGTAGAACAATAGGTTAAATAAAATAATGATTTGACGTCACGATTGTTCTTATGCTCACTTTTTTCTATATATGTAATTGTTATACAAAATTTTAATTCGAGACTTACAGAAAACTACTGAACCGATAGGTCAGATCTCAGGATCGGAGGCCACGCCCCTTTTTTACACCAACTTTTTGTAAAACAATCACTAACTATATTTACGTTCAGGCATACAAAAAACTACTGATCCGATTTTCATGAAATCTGTTATAATGAATGTTGTGGAATGAACAGAACGACACATTACATCTTCAAAACCTATAATATATAATCCTATATATATATAAAGGAGACTGTTTGTTTGTGTGTTTGTTTGTAACGCTTTCACGGCAAAACTACTGTACCGATTTACATTTTAAAGTAGAACAATAGGCTAAATAAAATAATGATTTGAGGTCACGATTCTTCTTATGCTCACTTTTTTCTATATATGTTGTTATACAAAATTTTAATTCGAGACTTACTGAAAACTACTGAACCGATAGGTCTGATCTCAGGATCGGACGCCACGCCCCTTTTTACACCAACTTTTTGTAAAACAATCATTAAACCAAATTTACGTTCATGCATACAAAAAACTACTGATCCGATTTTCATGAAATCTGTTATAATCACATAAACGAATTTTTGTATTTTATTAATATGGGCGGTGCCGCTCCCCTCATGGGTAGTCCGCCAATTTATTACCCAAAATGTTTAAATGGATGTTAAAGTTATTCGTACAAAATTTTAAGATTCTAACTGTAATAGTTTCCAAGATAAATGAATTTTTGTATTTGATATATATGGAAAATGCCACGCCCCCTAATGCTAGTCCGCCTACTTTTTGTCCTAAATAATCGTATTGACACTAAAGTGACTCCGACAAAATTTGAGGACTCTAACTGTTATATTATCTCAAATATACGCATTTTATATATTGTCTTAATATGGGCGTGGCACCCCGCCCACTTAGAATTTCAAAATAAAAAGTAGCCCATTACTTATTCCAGACATGCAGACATACGCTGTGAAAATTTGAAGAAAATCGGTTTAGCCGTTTAGTAGTCTATAACGTTCAAACATACAAACAAACACACATTCATTTTTTTATATATAGATAGAAGATAGGAATAACAAGTTAGAGTGCTGTATTCGGCTATGCCGAATATTAAATACCCTCCACCAGCAAGCTACTTTTTATTAAAACCCATTTAACTATCTAATCTTTAGAAAACTTGGCAAAATTTTTGTATCCGTATTGAGGGTATTAACATTTATGCATATGTCAAACTAATTTTAATTAGGTAAAGAAATATTTATTAATAGGCCAGTTCAAAAACATATTAACAGAATGATTTATCTGTACTCAGAACATACTCATTTTGAATTTTATTTTTTATGAGAACTAAGACAACTTATGGACCGATCCGGAAAAAAATTCCGTAGAATATATATATGGGAAATATAAATACAAAATACACATTTGTGTCGAATTTTATCCCGATAACTTTGATTTTCAATGTGCATTTGAGTAATTCTCGGAAATGGTCCTTACATGGGAGTTGTGACCAATTATCGACCGACAAGATAAGTTATTCGATGCAGAACTCTAATATGTATAGGAGCTATGACCTTACAGAAATCAAGATATCTTTATTTGATAATGAAATATGTGTGTTTAAAGGATTTTCTTGAAGTGGACCTTATATAGAAGATATTACCATATATGGACTAATCCGGAAAAAAATTGGTAGAATGATTTATATGCTCACAAAACATATTCAAGTTTATCCCGATAGCTTTATTATTCAAAGAAATATATGCGTTTAAGTGATTTTCGTAAGTGGAACCTCTATGGGAGCCTATCCTGAAAAAATTTCGTAGAGTGATTCATATAAAGACAAAACATATTTGTGTCGAATTTTACCAAGATAACTTTATTTGACAATGAAATATGTCCCTTTAAGTGATTTCTAGAAGTGGGACTTATATCGGAGCTATGACCAATAATGGACCGATCCAGGAAAAAAGTGGTAGAATGATTTATATGTACACAAAACATATTTGTGTCGAATTTTATCCTTATAGCTTTAGAATTTAATGTAATATATGCGTTTAAGTGATTTTCGGAAGTGGACCTTATATTGGAACTATGACCAATTATGAACCTATCCGGAAAAAATTTCGTAAAGTGACTCATATAAAGACAAAATATATTTGTGTCGAATTTTATCAAGATAGCTTTATTTGATAATGAGATATGTGCTTTTAAGCGATATTCGGAAGTGGGCCTTATATGGGAGCTATGACCAATAATGGACCGATCCGTAAAAAATTTAGTGGAATGATTTGAATGTACACAAAACATATTCAATACGAATTTTATCCCGATAGCTTTAGAATTTAATGAAATATATGTGTTTAAGTGATTTTCGGAAGTGGACCTTATATGGGAGCTATGACCAATTATGGGCCCATGCGGAAAAAATTTAGTAGAGTTATTCATATTTAGACAAAATATATTTATGTCGAATTTTATTACGATAACTTTATTTGACAATGAAATATGTGTTTTTAAGTGATTTTCGGAAGTGGACCTTATATGGGAGCTATGACCAAAAATGGACCGATCCGTAAAAAATTTGTTAGAATGATTTGTATGTATACAGAACATATTTGTGTCGAATTTTATCACAATAGCTTTATTCATCAATGAAATATGTGCGTTTAGGTGATTTTCGGAAGTGGACCTTATATGGGAGCTATGACCAATTTTGGACCGACTGAGATCTACGTTAATTGTATGATTTCTGTTCATATTATATTTGCATGTACAAAATTTTGTGTTGATACCGATATATTTGAGGAAGTTATTAACGATAAACTAATTTCCGGGAATATATACCTTTGTATGGGGGCTATGGGAAATATTGGATCGATTGTAAAGATTTTGAACACAATTGATCACTGCCCTAAAAAAACAATGTGTGACAAAATTCATCGAAATATCTTTGGCAGTTTCTGAGAAAACTTCAAAACAATTAGAAAAAAAACGTAATTTTTTTCGAGGTAGTCTGAAATTTTTACTCATAACTTTTTACGTTGTGAACCGATTTTGCTGATTTTCAATACCAAACTGCTTAGAATAACAATAAATGCTTTGGGTGAATTTGGTTGATTTCCTTTGCTTAGTTTTAACGTGAGCGTGTTTTACACAGACAGACAGACGGACATAAAACAAGCTAAGCTTGTTTTAACCAGACAGACGGACCCAGAATATATATACTTTGTTGGGTCTCAGATGAATATTTTTTGGTGTTACACACGGAACGACAAACTTATATATACCCTCTATCACCACTGATAGTGGTGGAGGGTATAAAAATATCCAATTTTTATACCCTCCACTAGCATCAGTGGTGATAGAGGGTATATGTAAGTTTGTCATTCCGTGTGTAACACCAAAAAATATTCATCTGAGACCCAACAAAGTATATATATTCTGGGTCCGTCTGTCTGGTTAAAACAAGCTCACGTTAAAACTAAGCAAATGAAATCAACCAAATTCACTGAGAATATTCATTTTTTTTCTAAGCAGTTTGGTGTTGCAAGTCAGCAAAATCGTTTCACAATGTAAAAAGTTATGAGTAAAAATTTCAGACTACCTAAAAAACATTAAGTTTTTTCCCTAATTCTTGAGTAGTTTTCTCAGAAACTAATAAAAGAAAATTCGACAAATTTTGTCACAGATTATTTTTTCCTTCTATAGATTAATTATGTTAAAAATTGTAAAATCGATCCAAAATATCCCATAGCCACCATACAATGGTACATGTTCCCGGAAACTAATTTATCGTTAATAACTTCCTCAAATATATAGGTATCGACACAAAAGTTTGTACATATTGACATTGTATGAACAGGAATCAAAACTATGGACTTAGATCTGTATTGTGGACCGATAGTCATGGTCATAGTTCCCATATAAGGTCCACTTTCGAAAATCACTTAAATGAACATATTTTATTGATAAATAAAGCTATCGGGATAAAATTCGACATGAATATGTTTTGTATATACATAAATCATTCCACGGAATTTTTTTCCGTATCGGTCCATAATTGGTCATAGCTCCCATATAAGGTTCACATCCGAAAATCACTGAAACGAGCATAATTCATAGATAAATTAAGCTATCTGGATAAAATTCGACATGAATGTGTTTTGTGTGTATATGAATTACTCTACGAAATTTGTTCCGGATCGGTCCATATTCGGTCATAGCTCCCATATAAGATATACATCCGAAAATCCCTGAAATGCGCATAATTCATTGATTAATAGAGGTATTTGGGTAAAACTCGAGGTGATTATATTTTGTATATAGATATAAATCATTCAGTGAAATTTTTTCCGGATCAGTCCACAATTGGTACTAGGTAAACGGTGGTATATTTCTATTTCTGGGTCATCAATATAGAAACCCAGGCCCACTTTGTCCCTAATTTAGAGCCATCCGTGTAGCAACGGATTCCTACTGGTATTTGCTCTAAAGTTCCGCTTGACCAAGACATTCTATCTGGGATTAGCGTTTCAAAGTTTCCGACATATTCTGTGTCTGGTATGCGATCAGGCACGTCCGATGAATGTTTATAACCTTCCAATGTGTCCAGTATACATTGATGACGTGTCCTATAACCGTTTTTGGCCAGTTCGCCTAAAGTAAAGAGCCGTTCGGCTGTCAGCGCCGCCTCATATCTTATATATGTTTCAATGGGTGGAATATCTAGCAACGTTTCCAGAGCCTTGATTAAAGTAGTACACATGGCACCACTTATACCCAAGCATCATGTACGATGAGCTCCCTGTAGTAGTTTGATATTACACTTTTTGTCTAAAGCAGTCCACGGTTTCCACCGATCGTCCCTTTACATAAGCATGCTGCTTATATTTAAGGTCTTTGTATGGTATGCTGCTTTTAACCATGCTATCGACTATCCGTTCCAAGGTTTTAAGTAGGAAGGACGTAAGACTTATCGGTCGATAGGACTTAGGTGTCGCATAGCTAGGTTTCCCTGGTTTGGGTATAAATATTACCCTTGCATCCTGCCATTTAACTGGGGTATATGCCAATTTTAAGCATGCAGTGAATATCTGTGACAGATGTACGGAAACTAGTCCCGCCTCCATCTGCAAAAGTGCCGGGAAAATTCCATCCGGCCCTGCAGCTTTATAGGGAGCGAAGCTCTTGATTGTCCCTTTAATCATATCAGATGTAATTACAATTTCCGTGTTGGCCTCTCCTTCCACCAATATCGGTTCATCTATGTTTTTCGATATACCGGGTGGGAAATGAAAGTCCATTAGGAGTTTCATTGTCTCCTCCATATCCTCAAGCCTCCTGCCCGTGTCATCGATCATAGATTCCGGTTGGACATGAGTTTTAGATAGCAATTTTTTTATCTTCGATACGTCATTTACGCTATCTACCTGTTCACAGAAAAGTTTCCAGTAGTCTCATTTGGCTTTTCGAACGATTTTCTTATATTCACCAAGTTTATTAAGATACTCGTCCCAGTATACTGCGGTCTTTTTACGCCGTGCCCGGTTAAATAGTTTGCGAAGAGTCTTCCCAAGGTTCCGGATCTCCCCAGTTACCCAGGGTTTTTTCCTGGGCAGATCTCCGCTCTCGCAGAGGGCAGCTGCAGCACTTGTGAACGTTTCCACTTTGGCATCTATATCCTCTTTATTTCTACATTGAAAAGTGTCCTGACCTAAACGGTTCTTTATTAAGGTCCCGAACATTGTCCAATTAGTTTTAGACTTATTCCGAAACTTTATCGGCTTTGGTGGTGGCCTTAGTATTTTGAATCTTATGTCAGAAAAGGAGTGCTCGTCCGAAACTCTCCAATCCTGAATTTCGTTTATAAGCTCTTCTGAACATATAGTTATATCTAATACGTCTTTAGTATTAAGGAAATCCATGAGGCTTGTCCCCTGCGATTGGTGTTTGTACTACCCCAAGCTACACGGTGCGAGTTTGCATCACAACCTATTACAATTTTCGTATTTTTTCTTTGTGCCTCTTCAACCAGTTTCATCAGATCCGACGTTGGTGGTAGTGTCGGAGAATCGAAAGACAGGTAAACAGATGCAAGGAATATGTTGCCACGACCTTGCTTCAGCAGCGTTGCATCCGAAGTTGATAATCCTGTTGAGAGGAGAAAACATAAGTTCTTGTGACATAAGATACATGTTCTCGGGCGAGATCCTGTATCAGCGTAGAAAAGTTGGAAATTTACGTGATTTAATCCAGAAACCTTGTTGCGAATCGTCCAAGGTTCCTGGATTAAAGCTATATGTATTTTACCTGTGTTGATTTTAGCCATCAGAGCGTTGGTAGCTGTCTCGCTCCGATGGAGGTTTAATGGTCATCCATTAAACTGTCTTCCAGCGAGTTGGTGGTCACCTCCTCGCTCTTTGGATTTGACTCCTCCGGATAGCCTGAAGTGGCTATTAATGCAGTGGGTACTGTTGATGGCACTGCGGTGTCATTATCAGGCATAGGAATAGCAGTATTTTTAATAGACACATTCCCAATTCTGGAGAGCATTGCTGTTCTGTCTTCTGGCGGGTGAGTGATTTCCTCCTCGGTTTTAGGATTTGACTCCTCAACATTGCCAGTACTTGCTAATGATGCTTTGGGTACTGTCTTAGGTGTTTTAGTGTCCTTGTCGGGGCCGGTTTTGACAGCCCTTTCAATCGGCGCCTTCCCAATTTTGGAAAGGGCAACTACACTTTCTTCTGGCGAGTTAATGGTAAATTCCTCGATTTTAGGATTTGACTCCTCAACGTTATCAGTAGTGGATACTGATGCTGTGGTCTTAGGTTTTTTAGTGTCCTTTTCGAGGCTTGTTGTAACAGCCCTTCCAATCGGCACCTTCCCAATTTTGAATATGACAGCTTTAGAGGCGAAGTAAGCCCTACCTTTATTCTTGGCAAGACTAGCCATGGATTTCTGGTCGATACCTATTACAAATAAAGTTCCCTCAGGTTCTTCTTCCCTGCCCCATCCTTTTATGTAGACAGTGGACTTTAAGAGCACCGGAAGCTCGCTCTTCTTTGCCAGTCCCAGCCTAGCGCCGTCCCAGGGAGGAGAAATACTTTCCACCAAGTTCTTTAGGATGCTAACACATTGGTGAGATGCCAACCTCATCAACATCACGCCCATGCTGAACTCGCAGCTCTCGCTCTCTATTGGTTGTTTGCCCTTTGAAGCGATTGCATGGTCCACTATCTTATTGTTGACCAGGTCTTCTATTTTACTCTGTTGGTCTATTGGAATTTTGCCTGTCGGATTACCGGCATCGTCCCGGTGCCTACTTCTGGCAACTTTGGCGTAAGATGGCGGCTCTTTTCCTTTTCCTCCGTCTAGCTTCTCCATCCTCGTTTTTCGGGGCTTCTTTTGAGATTCCCTTACCTTCGAGTTTGATTTCGCCGACGTGTTCGTCTTCGGAATATCTGGCTTGGCGTTGTCACCCTTACTCGCAGGATTCTCACTTGAGATTCCTTTGAGTGAAGTATGGCTTGGCTTCGACTGTGTATTAGAAGACGGGGAGCTCTTTTTCTTCTTAGGTTTATTCTCAGTTGTCAACTCCTCGGGAGACCTGATCCTTTTTGCCTCAGCTCTTGTGAGAGAGTCCGATTTTTCCTTTGGAGTGTCGTGGGATTGACTAACTATTATTTCCTGAAGCATCTTTTTCAACTTCCTCTTCTGTGCTCCAGAAAGTCTCTTCTTAGTAATAGGTAGTTTAGCTATGCTATCACTCACCTCTTTCACCATTTGCTCTACTTCATCCTTTTTGGGATTTGCTATAATGGTTGTATTATTATCATCTGAGGATTCAGAGTCGGAACCCTCACCTATATTTAAAGGCTGAGGTAGCTTAGAGCTCTCTCCGAGTACATCCTTCTCTTTCACCGCTATATTTTTGCCAGTGGCATGCTGTACACTTGACGCATTGTCCGCCACGGAGGCCAAGGTACCCACTTCCTTAGTAGTATTTTGCTCACGATTGCAGGATGACGACGACACGTGACTCGCGAGTAGATCAACACTTGCCGCCGGTACTGGGTTATTTAGGCCCTGCCGCAACTTTTATCTTTTTATTTTTATTTTCCATATTTGTTTTTTTACAGTTTTTTGGTCCTCGGTGAATATAATATTCCCAGGTGGTGGACAATCTGGCCTCCCTCAGCTTAAGTGAAATTAAAGCTGGGAGAGGACAGATGGTCCATCACCACCCCCTATCCGCCACCCGGGGACGCGCCCGGTAGGAAAAAATAGGAAAACTCCCATATATATATATGGGCATTTCCACCGAAAATTGCACCGTGGCTCAAAAACTAAAAGTCATCAAAAATAAAATTTCAACTTTTATTATTAAAGAAAAAGATTCAAGTTTTATTAAATTAAAGACCCCAAAGCTTTTCTTAACCACTATGATGAGAAACCGCAACTAAAAGTTACAACACTATTTCAGGCATATTTTTGCACCTTAAGTAGCATTTGCTTTTAATAGTTTTCATTATTTTAAAGGCTAATATTTAAATGGACTTTCATCGGAAAATATTTGTTGGAATAATAGTTATCTTAAAACATACAAATATAAAAAGATAAAGATCCTTAAAAGGCAAATTTTCGGTATTCTTTCATAGACTTTTAAATGTCACATTTATCACGTTGAAACAGGATTTATCTCGATAACTTTTTAGTTGACATTCAGAAGTATTCAAAACTTTGAATCTAAATCAAGTTTAGTACATAGAACTCAATTTAAAAGAAAGAAAAAAATAATTCTAAGCGGGGTTATTTTTTATAGAATTTCAAAGTCTGTCACGTCACGTCACATTACATAAATTTTCTCAAGTGCAACCTTCGAATTGTGAAATATTGTTATTTAAAAAGATGTGATATTTATGCAATTTATTCAATTAGGTGATAGTTATGATTTTTTAGTTGATAAGTGGAAGAAATAGCACAGAAATTCAACAAATGATATTTTTAAGAAATGTATGGAAAAAAGTGATTTTCGGATATCGGCTTTATATGGGCGTTATGACCGATTATTGTATTATCATAAGAAGGGTCAGTAGTTGTACATTTGAAAGTTTTTTGTGTGTTTGTATTATCAGGATGACGAAATTTTAGTTATATATCCAAGTTTATGGGTATATCAAATGTGGGCTTTGTATGGAAGCTATGCCTAATCATGAACCAATTTTTAAAAAAATTAGGATGAACGATTTTTGTGTATGTCAAAATTATTTGTGTTTTATGTTAATTAATGTTAATTCTTATATTATTCTTATACGGGAGCTATTTTCAACTAAAATGTTATGAAATAGTCAAAATATTTCTCCGATTCCAAAAACTTTCAACAATGTCCGTCCAAAACAAACCTATGGACTAATTAATTTTCAATAATATTGCAAATTTCATCATTGGAAATTTTTGTCACATCACGTCATGTGACGGCTTGTTCAAAAAAATCCGAAAACAATTTTTTAGTTCTAAAAGCTGAAAAACAATCAATAAATATTCCAAATTACAATAAAAAAGGTTTTAACCAAATAGCCAGGTGAAACTCGCAGATTTTTACATTTTTGTCAAAAAAGAAATAAGCAACTTCTATTTCTGTCACATCACGTCACGCACTATATAAAAATACCAGAATTTTAAAAAAATATATTTTTTTCACCTCTTTAAAACATACGGCCGTCACGTTCGTCACGATGGAATATATATATATATATATATATATATATATATATATATATATACAATATACAAATATATATATATATATATATATATATATATATATATATATATATATATATATATATATATATATATATATATATATATATATATATATATATATATATACATATCTATATATATATATATATATTTGTAAAAACACACATTATGCTACAAATGATATACCATATTGAAGTGCAAGCATAATGCTTTAAAATGATGCATAAATGACTGTCATAGCATGAAAACTGTCAATCTTATTTGCAACCATATCGGAACCTCAAATTACCGCGTTTTTAAAGCTGTGAAAATATTTCTACCGGTCTATCCAATTGGCCATTTCCTTAAAATATATTATGCAATAAATTATATACCAAAACAAATGGCAACTATAATGCAATAAAAAGATATATAAACGACTGTTATAACATGAAATCTATAAAAGATATTTCAAACATATCGGAGCCTTAAATTACCGCATTTCTAAACCTGTACCAATAAATATACCGATCTATCCAATTTTTGTAAAAATTCATTATGCCACAAATTATACACCAAAGCAAAGTGCAACTGTAATGCTTTAAAATGATGCATAAACAATTGTCCTGGCATGAAAACTGTCAAAGTTATTTGCAACTATATCGGAACCTCAAATTACAGCGTTTTTAAACATAGAACAATATTCTATCGATCCATCAAATTTACAATTTTTTAGAAGAACACATTATGCCACAAATGATATACCAAATTAAAGTACAATCGTAATGCTTTAAAATGATGCATAAATGATTGTCATAGCATGAAAACTGTCAAAGTTATTCGCAACCATATCGGAACCTTAAATTACCGCCTTTTTAAACCTGGGAAAATAATTCTACCGATCTATCCAATTGGCCAAATGACCAAAACAAATGGCAATTTTAATGCTTTAAAATGGTGCATAAACGACTGTCCTAGCACGAAAACTGCCAAAGTTAATTGCAACCATATCGGAACCTCAGATTACAGCGTTTATTAAACATAGAACAATAATTCTACCGATCTATCAAATTGACCAATTTGTAAAAACACACATTATGCAACAAATTATATACCATATTAAAGTGCAATCATAATGCTTTAAAATTATGCATAAACCGCGTTTTTAAAGCTGTGAAAATAATTGTACCGATCTATCCAATTGTCCATTTGCTAAAAATATATTATGGAAAAAATTATATACCAAAACAAATGGGAACTATAATGCAAGAAAAAGATATATAAACGGCTGTTATAACATGAAAGCTATAAAAGTTATTTGCAACCATATCGGAGCCTTAAATTACCGCTTTTTTGAACCTGTACCAATAAATATACCAATCTATCCAATTTTTGTAAAATTTCATTATGCCACAAATTATACACCAAAATAAAGTGCAAAATATATACATATATATATCATAGTTCCCATATAAATTATCGGCAGGATCGGCACATAATAGGTAGAAGAATAATCGGTCGGTATCTGAAAATCACTTAATACAAATGTTTCTGGGCCACAATCTCCCTATAAGTTTTTATGTGGATCGGTCCATAGTTGACCCTACAACCCATATAAGATCCCCTTCAAAAAATGACTTTAACGCTCATTACTGGCTTAAAAATACTAGTATAGCAATGAAATTTGACATATTTAAGTCTCTTATGATCCGAAACCTCTCTACCAAGTTTTATGTGGATCGGTCCATAATTAGTCCTACCCCCCATATAAGGCATCCTTCAAAAAATTACTTTCACGACCATTAGAGGCTTAAAAATACGAGTATAGAGATGAAATTCGACATAAGTAAGTTTCTTACGAGCCAGAACCTCTCTACTGACTTTATGTGGATCGGTCTATAATTGACCCTACCCCCCATATAATTTTCCCTTCAGAAAATTACTTTAATGCTCATTACTAGCTTAAGAATAAATGAAATTCGACTCACATAAGTTTTAATGGAGCCAAAATCGCTCTATCAAAGTTTTATGTGGATCGGTCCATAGTTGACTCTACCCCTCATATAAGGTCCCCTTCAAAAAATTACTTTAACGATCATTACTGACTTAAAAATACTAGTGTAGCAATGAAATTTGACATAATTAAGTCTCTTATGATCCAAAAAATTTCTACCAAGTTTTATGTGGATCGGTTCATAATTAACCCCCATATGGGCCCGCTTCAAAAACTTTAACGACTATTAGTGGCTTAAAAATACGAGTATAGAGATGAAATTCGACATAAGTAAGTTTCTTACGAGCCTGAACCTCTCTTCTGGCTTTTATGAGATTTTGCATATGGGCAATTACATGAAAAGGTAAACCACGACTGAAAAAATAAAACCCTTATAACTTCTGCATTTTTAAAGATAATTCAACAAAATTTGGTATATCTTTTGTAGCACCAAAGACGAAGACTGTTGAAACCTCGTCGCCATACAAACGGAACCGAAAATATCACTTTTTAGCTCATAATTCTGTTAATTATAATACTATCCCTTCAAAAATCGGCAGATCTAAAATATTTATAAGCCTAAACCTTTTATATGAATTAAAATCACACCCTAGAATTTTAAGAGGATCAGTCCATATTAGACCCTAGTCGCCATATAACTCCAGTTTTTATTTTTATCTATAAATTGCTTAAACATGTGTATAGGTCGGCCATGTCCGACTGCAGTTTCCTACTCCTTTTGATTTGTTGAAGTGTGTGTATGCATATATTTCCAAAATATATATTTTATAACCTAAAAAAAAATCAGGAGAAAAATCTGTCACATACGTTGTGTCACGTACGATATTTAAATATGTTTATTATAAAATTATATTAATTTCTTTTTTTTATTTAAAAATTATGGATTACTAATGAAAAATATGTCCCATAGTGTAAGAAATTAAAACAAAAAAGATACACCTACAGAATTCGCAGATTTTCGTAAATATTTACATGTCATTGTCACGTATGATATCGCCATATTTTAATCCATATTTTGGAAAACAAGGTTCAGAATGGGATGATTGTTTTTGGAAATATAGTATTCTTTAAATGGAACAGAATGACAAAATTGTTTTCCAAGTACTCCTAATTTTACAAAATCTATACCACTCTGAAGGCGTGCGAATGTCACATAAAAGAAAATAACTGTAAAGCTCATTACTGGCTTCGAATTACGAGAAAAGCGATGAAATTCGAAACACATATGTTTTATACGAGTTAAAATCTTTCTACCAAATTTATTGAGGATCAGTCCATAAGACAATTAATTTAACGATCATTGCTGACTTAAAAATACGTGAACAATTATGAAATTTGATATAAAAAATATTTATAGGAATGTAAATCTTCCTACCGAATTTCATGCGGAAAGTGACGGAAAGTGATATTCGATGCAAAGATGTTTTATATAAACCAAAATCGGTCTAAAAAAATTATGGAAAATTGTATAAAAAACGGTCAATAATAAACCCTAACTCTCACATAAAGTCATCTTCAGTTAATTTGATGAGTAATATCACCCTGATGTATACAGGGAAGTATTCCTTTTACGGCATACGGTTTGATGGTGAGTATATGAGATTCAGAAGAGATTTAGAAAATATACCATGTCAAAATCAATGCTTGTTGAAAAAAAATCTTTAAAAATATGAACTTCTAACATCGATAAAATTTAAACCGTAAAGTATTTGGAAGCAAGTTCAAATTTTATAACTCATTTGTGGACCAATCCAGGAGAAACTAGATGAAAATGCAAATGTTTTGCATTTTAAATAAATTTGATTTTCCTTTAATGCCGAGTTACTTTATTTTCCAAGTTAATAATTTTAACGAAAACAAGTTAGAATGCTATATTTGGCTCTGCCGAATCTTAAATACCCTCCACCTGCAAACTACTTTTTATTAAAACCCAATATAAATATGTTATAAATGGTTAAAGTTATAGGGCCGAATTTATAATTTATACCAAAGAAATAAATTTTACTTTAGTATTAAAATACATACTAAGTACTAAAGTACTTTATTTCCCTTATGGAGAACTGTAAAACCCGGTACATGTTTTGTTTCCGTTATAAAAATACAATTTATCATTTTTTAACTTCTTTATGCATGTATGTATGTAACTAATTTTGATTAGGCCCAGAAACATTTGTATTAAGTGATTTTCAGATACCGACCGATTATTCTTCGACCTATTATGTGCCGATCCTGCCGATAATTTATATGGGAACTATGATCAAAATGATTTATTTATACACAGAACATACTCATGTCAAGTTTAATAATAAATTATGTGGCATTAAGTGGTTTTCAGAAGTGAACCTTATATAGGAGCTAGTTATGGACCGATGCTGAAAAAATTCCTTATATGGAATGTAACTTTAGTACTTAGTATGTATTTTAATACTAAAGTAAAATTTATTTCTTTGGTATAAATTATAAATTCGGCCCTATAACTTCAACCATTTATAACATATTTATATTGGGTTTTAATAAAAAGTAGTTTGCAGGTGGAGGGTATTTAAGATTCGGCAGAGCCAAATATAGCATTCTAACTTGTTTTTGTTAAAATTATTAACTTGGAAAATAAAGTAACTCGGCATTAAAGGAAAATCAAATTTATTTAAAATGCAAAACATTTGCATTTTCATCTAGTTTCTCCTGGATTGGTCCACAAATGAGTTATAAAATTTGAACTTGCTTCCAAATACTTTACGGTTTAAATTTTATCGATGTTAGAAGTTCATATTTTTAAAGATTTTTTTTCAACAAGCATTGATTTTGACATGGTATATTTTCTAAATCTCTTCTGAATCTCATATACTCACCATCAAACCGTATGCCGTAAAAGGAATACTTCCCTGTATACATCAGGGTGATATTACTCATCAAATTAACTGAAGATGACTTTATGTGAGAGTTAGGGTTTATTATTGACCGTTTTTTATACAATTTTCCATAATTTTTTTAGACCGATTTTGGTTTATATAAAACATCTTTGCATCGAATATCACTTTCCGTCACTTTCCGCATGAAATTCGGTAGGAAGATTTACATTCCTATAAATATTTTTTATATCAAATTTCATAATTGTTCACGTATTTTTAAGTCAGCAATGATCGTTAAATTAATTGTCTTATGGACTGATCCTCAATAAATTTGGTAGAAAGATTTTAACTCGTATAAAACATATGTGTTTCGAATTTCATCGCTTTTCTCGTAATTCGAAGCCAGTAATGAGCTTTAAAGTTATTTTCTTTTATGTGACATTCGCACGCCTTCAGAGTGATATAGATTTTGTAAAATTAGGAATACTTGGAAAACAATTTTGTCATTCTGTTCCATTTAAGGAATACTATATTTCCAAAAACAATCATCCCATTCGGAACCTTGTTTTCCAAAATATGGATTAAAATATGGCGATATCATACGTGACAAAAAACGGAAGTGTTTTTAAAGTACATGTAAATATTTACGAAAATCTGCGAATTCTGTAGGTGTATCTTTTTTGTTTTAATTTCTTACACTACGGGACATATTTTTCATTAGTAATCCATAATTTTTAAATAAAAAAAAGAAATTAATATAATTTTATAATAAACATATTTAAATATCGTACGTAACACAACGTATGTGACAGATTTTTCTCCTGATTTTTTTTTTTAGGTTATAAAATATATATTTTGGAAATATATGCATACACACACTTCAACAAATCAAAAGGAGTAGGAAACTGCACATGGCCGACCTATACACATGTTTAAGCAATTTATAGATAAAAATAAAAACTGGAGTTATATGGCGACTAGGGTCTAATATGGACTGATCCTCTTAAAATTCTAGGGTGTGATTTTAATTCATATAAAACTTATTTGTGCCAAATTTTATCTTAATACTAGTGATTAGAGGTGAGTTACGGACGTTTAAGTGTTTTTCTAAAATTAAATTTTAAATGGAACTAGGGTCAAATGAGGTCTAATCGTTATGAAAATCGGCATAAAGGTTTAGGCTTATAAATATTTTAGATCTGCCGATTTTTGAAGGGATAGTATTATAATTAACAGAATTATGAGCTAAAAAGTGATATTTTCGGTTCCGTTTGTATGGCGGCGAGGTTTCAACAGTCTTCGTCTTTGGTGCTACAAAAGATATACCAAATTTTGTTGAATTATCTTTAAAAATGCAGAAGTTATAAGGGTTTTATTTTTTCAGTCGTGGTTTACCTTTTCATGTAATTGCCCATATGCAAAATCTCATAAAAGCCAGAAGAGAGGTTCAGGCTCGTAAGAAACTTACTTATGTCGAATTTCATCTCTATACTCGTATTTTTAAGCCACTAATAGTCGTTAAAGTTTTTGAAGCGGGCCCATATGGGGGTTAATTATGAACCGATCCACATAAAACTTGGTAGAAATTTTTTGGATCATAAGAGACTTAATTATGTCAAATTTCATTGCTACACTAGTATTTTTAAGTCAGTAATGATCGTTAAAGTAATTTTTTGAAGGGGACCTTATATGAGGGGTAGAGTCAACTATGGACCGATCCACATAAAACTTTGATAGAGCGATTTTGGCTCCATTAAAACTTATGTGAGTCGAATTTCATTTATTCTTAAGCTAGTAATGAGCATTAAAGTAATTTTCTGAAGGGGAAATTATATGGGGGGTAGGGTCAATTATAGACCGATCCACATAAAGTCAGTAGAGAGGTTCTGGCTCGTAAGAAACTTACTTATGTCGAATTTCATCTCTATACTCGTATTTTTAAGCCTCTAATGGTCGTTAAAGTAATTTTTTGAAGGATGCCTTATATGGGGGGTAGGATTAATTATGGACCGATCCACATAAAACTTGGTAGAGAGGTTTCGGATCATAAGAGACTTAAATATGTCAAATTTCATTGCTATACTAGTATTTTTAAGCCAGTAATGAGCGTTAAAGTCATTTTTTGAAGGGGATCTTATATGGGTTGTAGGGTCAACTATGGACCGATCCACATAAAAATTTATAGGGAGATTGTGGCTCCATTGAAACTTATGTGTGTCGAATTTAATCACTATACTCGTATTTTTAAGCCAGTAATGAGCATTAAAGTCACTTTCTGAAGGGGACCTTATATGAGGGGTGGGGTCAATTATGAACCGATCCTCATAAAATTTGGAAGAGAGATTTTGGATCATATGAAACTTATTTTTGTCGAATTTCATCGCTATACTCGTACTCTTAAAACAGTTATGCTCGTTAAAGCTATTTCTCGGCGGTCCACTTGTATGGGGGCTATCCTAAAACGTGGACCGATATTGCCCAATTTCAACACCAAACAAACTTTACCTATAGAAAATATTTGTGGAAAATGTTAATCCTCTAGCTCATTCCGTTCGGACTCCGAAAAAAATAAGTATTTTTTACACATTCTGATGTAATTTTCACTAAAACTATGCAATATAATTCCATGAAAATCATCATACATTTGTTTTTACATGAGAGCTTTATTCCTGTTGAAAATTGCCGGAATCAGTCCACAATTTCTAGTACCTCCCATACGAAAGTACATATTCCCGTAAAATTAGTTTATTGTTAATTACTTCCCTCAGAATGTTGATATCTTAACAAAATTTTACAAATTAAAACTCTATGTCAATAGAATTCATATAGTGAACAAATTTTCTAGATCGGTCCATAATTGAACATAACTCCCATACAACGAACTCTCTCGAAAATCACTTAAACGCACATAACTCATTACTAAATTAAGATATCCATATAGAATTTGGTACAAGTATTGCTCTTATATACAGAAATGTTACTGTGAAATTTTCCGATCGGTCCATAATTGGCCATAGCTCCCATACAAGGTCCCCTTCAGAAAAACACTTAAAGGCACACAACTCATTACCAAATAGCGATATTCATAAAAAATCACTTAAACGCACTTAACTCATTACTAAATTAAGATATCCATATAAAATTTGGTACAAGTATTGCTCTTATATACAGAAATGTTACTGTGAAATTTTCCGATCGGTCCATAATTGGCCATAGCTCCCATACAAGGTCCCCTTCAGAAAAACACTTAAAGGCACACAACTCATTACCAAATAGCGATATTCATAAAAAATTTTGTCATAAATACTATTTTTGTACATAGAAATATTATTTCAAAATTTTTTCACGATCGGTTCATATTTGGTCATAGCTGCCATACAAGGTTCCCTCCCGAAAATCAGTTAAACGCACATAACTCATTACCAAATATTGATATGCATACATACATTTAGCACAAATATTGCTCTTATATATTTAAATCACACTATAAAATTTTTTCACGATCGGTCCATATTTGCTCATAGCTCCCATACAAGAAAATCACATAATGCACAATATTCATTACCAAATAATTTAGCCACAATTTTGTCTATATATACATTAATGTTACATAATTTGTCATAGCTCCCATACAAGGTCCTCTTAAGCAAATCTCTTAAACGCTCACACAGTGGGGCAGAATGGAAATTTTTTGGAAATAAATCTGGCATTTCTAAACGGCTGATCCGATCGGCATAAAATTTGGCGTGAGCGTAGCCAAGGAGTATTCGAGTTTAAGTTTTGAAGATGAACCCTGCAGATGCCCCATGGACGGCGCTGTGGCGGCTCAAAGTAGGGTACCTACGACATATAAAATTTTTAAACTCGTGCCATTTTTTTGTTTTTCATCCAAATACAAATATTTTTATATAGCGCTCGACGAGATCTTGAAAAAACATGCTTGGACATACTACTTATCTCTTATAATATCCGAGTTATAGGCATTTAAAAATTTAGTGATTTAAAATTTACCATACCTTGGTCCGCCTTTTTTTGAATACCGGGCGTAATTTTGGACCAAATGTTTTTCTTGTTAGTTAGACAACAAAATTTCCAATAATATACAAAAAATTTCAGATCAATATCATTTACAGATCCAAAAATATACGTTTTTTAATTTAAAAATTCAAAAAATTTTAGATTTTTGCCGTTTTTTTGCCAAAAATGTGTCTTAACTCTTTTATTAATAAAATAAAATTTTTATTAAGAACATATAACAATTTTATAGTTTTCTAAAAGGTATCTTTACGCAGAACGCTTTGGCGTAAAAAACTTGTCCTATTTTTTGAAAATGTTGCCACTGCGTCCTTCCGAATATGACCTATTTTTTATCAAAACTTCAACTTTGGGCGACATGTTCTAAAATCCCAAAGCTGGGATCAGAAAACTGAAAGCAGTTTTGGAAACCTCAATATATTTTCTATTTACTCCAAAAGTATTTTCCCAGCTCTGAAAGAAATGTGGACCCTATGGGCAAAAAAGTAAAAAATCCCATTTTTGGGATTTTCATTCCTATTTTTGGGAATTGCGGGATGCCCCTTGACCTTTTCAATTTTTTTTGCATTTTCTTATTTGAAATGACAAATTTAACAAGCTTTGAAAATTTCATTGAGTTTTGTTCATAAATAAAGATTTTGTCATATATTACATATTTGTTTAATTTCTAAAACTATGATTTATATCAAAATTTTAATAGGGTCGCAGATAGCTACAACAATTTAGTCCATATTTATCCCTTAATATCATTTTTTAGTTAGATATGGAAATTCTCGACCCTTTACAAAAAATTTCAAGCCAATATCTCAATTACATTCAAAAATATGTTCATTTAAACCTGTGTCCTTTAATTTCATCTTTTTCATATATTAGTATTAAGTATGACAGAACATACATTTGGTGTTGAATAAAATATTTGGACAATTTTTAAAAATTATTTAGTTAATTATTTTATTGAAGACTATAACATTGTATATACAATAAAAAAATTATAATTTTATTATGAGCCACGCACAACAACACCTAAATCACCCCACACAAATCACCTTTCCCGCCCACCGAAACATAAAACACAATTTAATACAATATCATCAGTTAGTATAATAGCTATTTTTATTTGAACTGTTTATCTTAAACATAATACAATTAATTCTTACAACCTACTTATATAGTTAATTCCTAACACTACTTATTTTCTATTAAATAATCTGTCATATCGGTATACATATCCAGAAGGTAATATAAGTCCTTTAAATCTTCCTTGTTTTGAGATGATAGAGTTTCATAACAAATCCATCTTTTTCGCATAGTTGAAAGAACAGGATCAGAAGATGGAAGTAAACTATTAAAAATATCTTCATTCTGTGATTACCTGGAGCATTTTCTTGAGCTGAATAGTTGAACATGCTTAAAATCTCGATTCCTCGCTTCCTGGGCTTCTTCTGTTAACTCTCCAAGTGGAAGAATATTCGATTTAATTATTATTTGACCATGACACAATACTTTGTGTACTGTTGGTGTTAGTTCCCTCCATGGATACAGAGATACAAGTAATTTAGAAATTTCAGATGTATATTCCCCAAATCGATTTCCATTAATTTTATGTTTACTATTCAGTGCCATTAAAATAGTTTTAACTCAGGACTTCTTCATTAATACTTCTGCTTTTGTTTATATTTGAGAATTGCGACTTTTTCTCATTACATATTGAGCATCTCCAGAAGGAAGAAGTTTCTGTTATGGCATTGCTGACCTTTCCATCAATCATTGTTAAGCTTAGCTGATATGATACGTTAATAGAGAATTCCTTTATTTTTATGCAAATGGGCTCCAGTGCATTTATTTCATCTCTTAAATATTCCACTAAATCTTTTGTTGTTTTCTTTGACTCCTTTATATATTCAAATCCAATGGGTCTACAAAATTTTTTTGAACCCGGAGTTGTATTGATCCATATATCTTCAAATGAATTTCCGATGCTTGACGATGATGGATTAAGGGAATATGAACGAATTCGTAATGGCACTAATGATGACATAAATACACTTTTGTAGTCTGCTAATGTCCGACTTCCACAAGCTTGTTTGTATTCTGGAAGTGCTGATAAACCGTCACATCCCCAATTACACATTAAGACAACATCACAGTTATGAATTTTCCTTAGTTGGTCTTCTGAAAAGTCTGACACAATTCTTGATGCTGTGTTTTCGAGCAAAGATGATATATCGATACAAGCTTCCACATCATTAACAGCAATAGGTGATGGTAGGATAGTTTGTTTTTTTCCTGGATCGACTTGTATGATGGTAATATATTGTGTCCTTTTTCATGCAGAGCTTTCCTTAATATTTGGTACTTATTTCGACTGAGACCCAGTTCCAACATAAGCGCTATTGCTTCCTCTTCAGTAAAATTTGATTGTGATGTTGGAGTTGGTATACTTTCCACAATTCGTTTAAGTCGTTTTGGTGATGCATTAGGAAGAATAGTTGCAATATGTACGACATCCATAGGTTGGTTTTCCTTTTTCAGCATTTCGTTAAATGTATCAGCAATTTCCTCATTTGAGATTGAAAAAAGTTTTTGTGTGATCCTCTTTTTTTTGACCTTGAACATAAGTCTTCGTATGACTTGCAAGGCGCTCCTGTTGATGTGTTGTAAGTTGAGATTTCCGTAGTAGTTTCCATCCAACTACAAAATTTTAATCGAAATTTCTTTTGATTTCCATCCACAGACTTACGTTTTACATCAAAAAGTTTTAAAAAGTTTTCAATTTTTGATATGCCTGTTTTGTCCATAAATCTTCATTGTAGATTTATTAAATATGGTACTTAAAATCTAAGAAGTTTACTTATATACCAATTCTTGTCATTTCCGATACAGGTATTCCAAAGTAAAAAATTACGAATTGTCTACCTATTAACATTTAGGACTATATTACTATAACCTGTAATTCAGTCATTGATATTTCTTATTAGTGAATGAATCGAAATTATCATTACCTGTATATTTTTACCTACATGATCATAAACGAAACAGAACGAAATGATCTGTCGAAAAAATTTAGATAAAAAATAGTTATAAATTTTTGAAAATTTAAGCATAATAGGACCTTTCAATTATAAGGATAAGCTAACAAATAGAAAATAGGTAAATATAAGATTTAAATATGTTCTGTCATACTTAATACTAAAATATGAAAAAGATGAAATTAAAGGACACAGGTTTAAATGAACATATTTTTGAATGTAATTGAGATATTGGCTTGAAATTTTTTGTAAAGGGTCGAGAACTTCCATATCTAATTAAAAAATTATAATAAGGGATAAATATGGACTAAATTGTTGTAGCTATCTGCGACCCTATTAAAATTTTGATATAAATCATAGTTTTAGAAATTAAAGAAATATGTAATATATGACAAAATCTTTATTTATGAACAAAACTCAATGAAATTTTCAACGCTTGTAAAATTTGTCGTTTCAAATAAGAAAATGCAAAAAAAAATTGAAAAGGTCAAAGGGCATCCCGCAATTCCCAAAAATAGGAATGAAAATCCCAAAAATGGGATTTTTTACTTTTTTGCCCATAGGGTCCACATTTCTTTCAGGGCTGGGAAAATACTTTTGGAGTAAATAGAAAACATATTGAGGTTTCCAAAACTGCTTTCAGTTTTCTGATCCCAGCTTTGGGATTTTAGAACATGTCGCCCAAAGTTGAAGTTTTGATAAAAAATAGGTCATATTCGGAAGGATGCAGTGGCAACATTTTCAAAAAATAGGACAAGTTTTTTACGCCAAAGCATTCTGCGTAAAGATACCTTTTAGAAAACTATAAAATTGTTATATGTTCTTAAAGAAAATTTTATTTTATTAATAAAAGAGTTAAGACACATTTTTGGCAAAAAACGGAAAAAATCTAAAATTTTTTGAATTTTTAAAATAAAAAACGTATATTTTTGGATCTGTAAATGATATTGATCTGAAATTTTTTGTATATTATTGGAAATTTTGTTGTCTAACTAACAAGAAAAACATTTGGTCCAAAATTACGCCCGGTATTCAAAAAAAGGCGGTCCAAGATATGGTAAATTTTAAATCACTAAATTTTTAAATGCCTATAACTCGGATATTATAAGAGATAAGTAGTATGTCCAAGCATGTTTTTTCAAGATCTCGCTTTCAGAAAATATAAAAATCTTTGTATTTGGGTGAAAAACAAAAAAATGGCACGAGTTTAAAAATTTTACATGTCGTAGGTACCCTACTTTGAGCCGCCACAGCGCCGCTTCTGGGGCATCTGCAGGGTTCATCTGCAAAACTTAAACTCGAATACTCCTTGACTACGCTCACGCCAAATTTTATGCCGATCGGATCAGCCGTTTAGAAATGCCAGATTTATTTCTAAAAAATTTCCATTCTGCCCCACTGTGGCTCATTTCTCATTACCAAATAAAGCTAATGATACAAAATTTTGCACAAATATTAGTTTTGTATACAAAAATTATATTTTAAGATTTTTCTCACGATCGGTTCATAATATGGGTGCGATCGGTGCAATACAAGGTTCCCTTCCGAAAATCAGTTAAACACACATTACTTATTACTAAATTACGATATAGATATAAAATTTGACTGAAATATAGCTTTTATATACAGAAATGTTACTTAAAGATTTTTTACGATCGGTCCATAATTGGTCATATCTCCCATACTAGGTACTGCCTCGAAAATTTTAATTTTCTTAAATCTTTCACACAAATTATTAAACATCACTAAAGCATATCTTAGGGCGCTTTAAAAATATAAAAGAAAATGGCGTTTGTAATGTTCAATAAATCTTGCAATTGTAACAGATTTAAGCTGTTTAAATCTTATTTTTACAAATATTTGATCAATTAAAAAAGTATTAATATAAAAGTAGTTGGTGGAGGGTATTTAAGATTCGGTTCAGCCGAACATAGAACTCTAACTTTTTTTATATTTTGCTCAAGGACATTTTTGAATATATAATTATCCTTGTATTTAAACTATAATATTTTATAATGTAGTAATATTAAACTACAAGATATAGGCTTTTATTAGCGACTAAAACGATTAAACGGATAAACGGATAAATAGTAAAAATTGAGAATTTTTGAAATTTTAAGTAAGAACTAATACAAAATCTTCAAAAAGTTTCGATTCTCGTATCAAAATTTGCGTACAGACATCAAAATCAAGTAAAATCGTCACTACCAAAATATATACCGAGCGAAAAAAAGTTCTTCTCCCAAACGTTTGAGCTGGATCCGCGCGTGAGCGTGTGCATAATGTTTTTAAGTACACTAAATTTGAAACATAGTTAAACAGGAAAAACTTACATTGAAAAGTAATGAGTTAAAGAGCTAGCAAAACCTCTTTGCACTACTTCTTTATTATCTTATCTTAAAATAAATAAATAAATTTATTTGGTAATGCGTAATGTGCTTTAAGGGATTTTCGTAGGAGGACCTTGTATGGAGTTATGACCAGTAATGTATATAAAGACAAAATGTTGGGTAAATTCTTTATCTATATTTGGTAATGAATACCTTGTATGGGAGCTATGACCAAATATAGACCGATCGTGAACAAATTTTATAGTGTGCTTTATGTATATAAGAGAAATATTTGTGCTAAATGTATCGATATCAATATTTAGTAATGAGTTATGTGCGTTTAAGTAATCTTCGGAAGGGAACCTTGTATGGGAGCTGGACCGATCGGAAAAAAATTTCACAGTAAATTTTTTGTATATAAGAGCAACACTTGTACCAAATTTTATATGTATATATTAATTTAGTATTGAGTTGTATGGGAGCTATGACCAATTAAGGACCGACCGGAAAACAATTTCACAATAACATTTCTGTATATAGCAACCATACTTGTACCAAATTTGATATGGTTTTCTAAATTAAGTAATGAGTTATGTGCGTTTAAGTGATTTTCGGGAGAGGACCTTGTGTGGGAGCTATGACCAATTATGGACCGATCGGAAAAAATGTCACAGTAATATTTCTGTATATTAGAACAATACTTGTACCAAATTTTATATGGATATATTAATTTAGTAATGAGATGTATGGGAGCTATGACCAATTAAGGACCGATCGGAAAACAATTTCAAAGTAATATTTCTGTATATAAGAACAATACTTGTACCAAATTTTATATGGATATCTTAATTAAGTAATGAGTTATGTGCGTTCAAGTGATTTTTGGGAGGGGACCTTGTAAGGGAGCTATGACCAATTATGGACCGATCGGAAAAAAAAATTTCACAGTAACATTTCTGTATATAAGAACAATACTTGTACCAAATTTTATATGGATATCTTAATTAAGTAATAGTTATGTGCGTTTAAGTGATTTTTGGGAGAGGACCTTGTATGGGAGCTATGACCAAACAGGGACCGATCGGAAAAAAAATTTCACAGTAATATTTCCTTATATTAAAGCAATACGTGTTCCAAATTTTATATGTATATCTTAATATAGTACTGAGTCATGCGTGTTTAAGTGATTTTCGGGAGGGACCTTGTGTGGGAGCTATGTCCAATTATAGACCGATCCTGAAATTTTTTTCTCTGAAGGAATTCCATTCTCATAACATTTAATTTTGTGAAGATATCAACATTCTGACGTATGTTATTAACAATAAACTCATTTTCCGGGAATATGTACTATTGTATAGGAGGTATATGAAATTTTAGACCGATTCCGCCAATTTTCAGCAGAAGTCAACCCCTTGTGCAGAAACAAATGTATGATGATTTACATGCAATTATATTACATAGTTTTCGTGAAAATTACATCAAATGTGTAAAAAATGCTTATTTTTTTCGGAGTTGTTTTAAATTTTGATTCATAACTTTTCCCGATGTCAACCGATTTTGCTCATTTTCAATATCAAACTGCCTAGGACAATACTAAATATTTTGGGAGAATTTCGTTAATTATTGTTGCTTCGTGTTAACGTGAGAATGTTTTATACAGACAGACGGACGGACGGACATAGCTAGATCGACTCAGAATTTCATAAGGTCCAATAATATATATACTTTGTTGGGTCTCAGATGAATATTTCTTGGTGTTACACACGGAATGACAAAGTTATATATACCCTCTATCACCACTGATGGTGGTGGAGGCTAGAATAGCCAGCTAGAATACGAACCAGGGACTTTGGTTTGTTAGTCAAATGTTCTACTCACTGCACCACTGCTTAGCTATTTTATTGCGCGTCAAATAATGGATTTCATATACAAAACTAATTTTGTTTTCTTTTTTGTAAAACACAATTTTTAACACGCAATTAAATAAAATGTGCAAACAAAATAACAAAGCCGAAAATAAAGTACTTCTATATCAGATTAGAAGAAAGTCATTACTGAAGTACTTCTTAGTAATGCAGACGGTAAGTAGTAGTCATTGAAAAGTAAGTGGTTATGGAAGTACAACCCATTACCGAGTTTTTGCTGGGTATATATATAGGTGTATGGTGTGATATACTATATTGTTTTCTAAAACTTGGATAAGAAGGGGCAAGAAGGGGTATGTGGATGAAAAAGAGACAAAATTCCTACTTTTGGGAATAAATACTAATTATTGTCTATACTCGCGCAAAACCATTTCTGCTTAAGCTTATAAAGTGTCTGAAATATTATTATTATGTAGCAAAGTTCCGTTTCGAAATAGGAGAAAAGGCGAAAAAACAGGAAAAATTTTTATTTCCATGTTTTAGTCTGATTTTTTTCGTTCTTAAGTAAAACAAGTAAGAAAGTATAGTCGGGCGTGGCCGACCATATAATACCCTACACCAGTTATGAATATTAAATGTGATTTATTTTTCATAATAAAGCATTTATCTTCAATATTCCCTTGTTCCGATACATTTAAGCAATTTATGGATGAAAAACTTATTTTCTGAAAGAGGCTTTATATGGGGGCTAGGGGCAAATATGGACCAAGCCCGATAAAATTTTGTGAATATATTTATATTTACATAATATTTTATTGTGCTGAATTTCATAGCGATATTTGTGTTTATAAGTTAATTTTGGACATTCAAGTAATTTTCTGAAGGGGACTTAGTATGGGAGCTAGGGTCAGATGGGGTCCGATCTTTATGAAATTTGGCAGGGTCATCAAGACTTCTATAAAACTTAGTTGTGCCGAATTTTATCGATATATCTGTATATTTAACATAATTATGAGCTCAGAAGCCCTTTTCGGGGGGTTCTGTTCTATGGGGGCTAGGTGAAATAATGGACCGATTTTAACCATTTTCAATGGGCTTCGTCCCTAGGTCCGTCTGTCCGGCTGGCTGGCTGTCCATGTAAACCTTGTGCGCAAGGTACAGGCCGCAATTTTCAAGATAATTTAATGAAATTTGGACCAAGCATGTTTTTTGGCACAAGGACGAAGCCTATTGAAAATGGTTGAAATCGGTAAATTATTTCACCTAGCCCCCATACAACCATACCTCTCGATTTGGGCTTTTTATGCCATAATTTCGTCAAATATACTATTATCTCTCTATAAATTGGCACAAATAAGTTTTATATAAGTATAAATGACACTGCAGATTTTCGTAATGATCGCCCCTTATTTGACCCTAGCCCCCATACAAATCCCCATTCAAAAAATGTCTTAAACGTCTAAAATTGACTTGTTACCATTTGTATCGCAATGAAACTCAACATAATTAACTGTTATTTAAAAATATAGCCTTTTCCCAAATTTAATGAGGATCGGCCCATGTTTGACCTATACTCCTATATAAAGCCTCATTTAGAAAATTTGGTTTTTATCAATAAATTGCTTAAATACTTTGGAATTAAGGTAAAACTCAACATAAAAGTTTCTTTGTGAAAAATAAAAATTTTTAAAATATACTGGTGTAGGGTATTATATGGTCGGCCATGCCCGACTATACTTTTCTACTTGTTATGAATTTTGAGAAATATATATTTTTTATACCCTTCACCACTTTAGTGGGGAGAACCCCCCGAAAAGGGCTTCTGAGCTTATAATTGTGTTAAATATAGAGATATATCGATAAAATACGGCACAACTAAGTCTTGATGACCCTGCCAAATTTCATAAAGATCGGGCCCCATTTGACCCTAGCTCCCATACAAAGTCCCCTTCTGAAAATTACTTGAATGTCCCAAATTATCTTATAAACACAAATATCGCGATGAAATTCAGCACAATAAAATATTATGTAAATAGAAATATATTCACAAAATTTTATCGGGCTTGGTCCATATTTGCCCCTAGCCCCCATATAAAGCCTCCTACAGAAAATAAGTTTTTCATCCATAAATTGCTTAAATGTATCGGAACAAGGGAATATTGAAGATAAATGCTTTATTATGAAAAATAAATCACATTTAATATTCATAACTGCTGTAGGGTATCAAATGGTCGGCCACGCCCGTCTATACTTTCTTACTTATTTATTAATATTTTTCCGTAATCGGATAAAATATGTGTTTTTGAAAAATGTTTTTGCAAAACATCATTAAAGAGGGTTCCTCTCTGACGTGATTTTCTTAATAAATGTTCTACAACATCGATTTCTGAATTGATACAAAATATATTAAACTAAATACATAAATTTGAATAATTCAATGAAGAAGAGGGTATGGATAGTATTTTTGGTACTGTGTTGGTATCTTTTATAAATATTGTTCAAATTCAATGAATTTCTTTTATAGCTCTATAAGATCACAAAAAAATTGCAAGGTGTTTCTTCATAAGGAGACCTTCAGCATTTTTTGAATCATGAAGATGTTAGGGAAAAATTAGCAGATTTCTTAGTTTACTCTGACGGGAGAATACTTAAGTATAATGTTACGAAACCACTTAAAACCCCGGGCAACGCCGGGTACAAAAATCTAGTATATATATAAATATATATAAATCAATAGTGAAAATTTTCCACATCGGTCCATAATTGATTACAGCTCCCATATAAGGAATATTTTCAGTATCGGTCCATAACTAGCTCCCATATAAGGTTCACTTCTGAAAAACTCTTAATACCACATAATTTATTATTAAACTCGACATGAGTATGTTCTGTATATAGATAAATCATTTTGATTATTATACCCTCCACCACCATTAGTGGTGATAGAGGGTATATATAACGTTGTCATTCCATGTGTAACACCAAGAAATATTGTGAAATTCTGAGTAGATTTAGCTATGTCTGTCCGTCCGTCTATAACGTATAACGTTGTCATTCCATGTGTAACACCAAGAAATATTGTGAAATTCTGAGTAGATTTAGCTATGTCTGTCCGTCCGTCCGTCTGCCTGTCTGTGTAAAACACGCAAACGTTAAAATGAAGCAATAGAAATTCAAGAAATTCACCCAAAACATTGTTTTGTTATCCGGTACAGTTTGGTATTGAAAATCAGTAAAATCGGTTCACGACGTAAAAAGTTATGAGTAAAAATGTCACACTGCCTCGAAAAAAAATTAAGTTTTTTTCCCAATTCTTAAGTAGTTTTCTCAGAAGCTACCAAAGATATTTCGATGAATTTTGTCACACATTATTTGTTTGTACCAGGGATCAAGTATGTTCAAACTCATAACAATTGTTCCAATATTTCCCATAGCCCCCATACAAAGGTGTATATTCCCGGATATAAGTTTATCGTTAATAACTCCCTCAAGTAAATCGGTATCAACAAAAACTTTTGCACATACAACTACAATATGAATAGAAATCATTCTACTAATGTATATCTCAGTCGGTCCACAATTGGTCATAGCTCCCATATAAGGCCAACTTCCAAAAATCACCTAAACGCACATATTTCATTGATAAATAAAGCTTTTGTGATCAAATTCGAGCTGAATATATTTTGTGTACATACAAATCATTCTACCAAATTTCTTTTCGGAAAGGTAATCTTGATAAAATTCGACACAAATATGTTTCGTCTGTATATGAATCACTTTACGAATCGGTATAAAATTCCCCGGATCGGTCCATTATTGGTCATAGCTCCCATATAAGGACCTCTTCAGAAAATCATTTAAACTCACATATTTCATTTTCAAATAAAGCTATCTTGATGAAAATCGACACAAATATGTTTTGTGTACATACATATGAATCACTCTTCGAAATTTTTCTGGAAAGGCCTGTAAATGGTCCTATATAAAGTCCACTTCCGAAAATCACTTAAACGCACATATTTTATTAATTAATAAATCTATTGGAGTAATATTCGACTTGAATTTTTTTTGCATATAAATCATTATACGAAATTTTTTCTTGATCGGTCCATAATTGGTCACAACTTCCATATAAGTATCATTTCCGATATATGTAAATCGTTATACGGAATTTTAACTCTGAAAATCACTTAATCACTGTTTGCAACTGGCCTTTTTATATAAAATTTTATGAACCTAATCAAAATTAGTTCTACATATGTCGACCATATGATGCCCTACACCAGTGATTATGTTACAAATGTTGATTATTATACCCTCCACCACCATTAGTGGTGATAGAGGGTATATATAAGTTTGTCATTCCGTGTGTAACACCAAAAAATATTCATCTGAGACCCAACAAAGTATATATATTCTGGGTCCTTATGAAATTCTGAGTCGATTTAGCAATGTCTGTCTGTCTGGTTAAAACACGCTCACGTTAAAACTAAGCAAATGAAATCAACCAAATTCACTGAGAATATTCATTGTTTTCCTAAGCAGTTTGGTATTGGAAATCAGCAAAATCGGTTCTCAACGTAAAAAGTTATGAGTAAAAATTTCAGACTACCTAAAAAAAATTAAGTTTTTTTCCCTAATTCTTGAGTAGTTGTCTCAGAAACTACCAAAGATAATTCGACAAATTTTGTCACAGATTATTTTTTCCATCTATAGATTAATTGCGTTTAAAATTGTAACAATCGATCCAAAATTTCCCATAGCCCCCATACAAAGGTACATATTCCCGGAAATTAATTGATCGTTAATATATCGGTATCAACACAAAAGTTTCTACATATTGACATAATATGAACAGGAATCAAAACTATGGACTTAGATCTGTATCGGTTCACAAATGGTCATAGTTCCCATATAAGGTCCACTTTCGAAAATCACTTAAATGAACATATTTTATTGGTAAATAAAGCTATCGGAATAAAATTTGACATGAATGTGTTTTGTGTGTATATGAATTATACATAAATATACATAAATCATTCTACGGATTTTTTTTCCGGATCGGTCCAGAATTGGTCATAGCTCCCATATAAGGTCCACATCCGAAAATCCCTGAAATGCGCATAATTCATTGATTAATAAAGCTATCAGGGTAGAACTCGAGGTGAATATGTTTTGTATATAGATATAAATCATTCAGTGAAATTTTTTCCGGATCAGTCCACAATTGGTACTAGCTCCCATATAAGGTCCACATCCTAAAATCACTTAAACAAGCTTAATTCATTGATAAATAAAGCTATCGGGATAAAATTCGGCATGATGTGTATAGTATAAATTTTGTGTGTAAATATTAAGTACTTTACGATTTTTTTTTCGGATCGGTCCATAATTGGTCATAGCTCCCATATAAGGTGTATATATATATATATATATATATATATATATATATATATATATATATATATATATATACATATATATGTATACATAAGTGAACATTGTCCACATCGGTTCATAATTGGTTTCATTCCACAAGCAATTTTTTCAGCATCGGTCCATAACTAGCTCCCATATAATGTTCACTTCTGAAAACCACTTAATGCCACATAATTCATTATTAAACTCGACATGTGTATGTTCTGTGTATAGATAAATCATTTTGATTTTTTTTCCAATTGGTCCATTATTGGTCATAGTTCCCATATAAATTATCGGCAGGATCGGCACATAATAGGTCCAAGAATAATCGGTCGGTATCTGAAAATCACTTACTACAAATGTTTCTGGGCCTAATCAAAAGTAGTTACATACATACATGCATAAAGAAGTTACAAAACGATAAATTGTATCTTAATTACGGAAACAAAACACGATTTTACAGTTCTCCATAAGGAAAATAAAGTACTTTAGTACTTAGTATGTATTTTAATACTTAAGTAAAATTTATTTCTTTGGTATAAATTATAAATTTGGCCCTATAACTTTAACCATTTATAACATATTTATATTGGGTTTTAATAAAAAGCCAAATATAACATTCCAATTAATGTTTACCTTAATTCAGAAATATTTTAACAATTTATTGACAAAAAAGGCATTCTCTAAAAGAGGGTTATATGGGGGTAGGTGGTTAATATGGGATTATCCTTATAAAAGTTGGTAAAGGGATTTACGTCTACATTAAAGTTATTTATCTAGAATATCGCCGTAATATTAGTGTTTATAAGTGAATTTGAACCATCAAATCCTTTTATGAAGGGGACTGTATATGAGAGATGTGATCAAATGAGGGCCGATCAATACGAAAATCAGCGGTGTCATTAAAACTTACATAAAACTTAATTTTGTTGATACAAGAACCTTTAACATATTTATGAGCTCAAAAGCCATATTCAGGGGTGCGATTGTATGGGGGCTATGCGAAATAATGGTCCAATTTTAACCATTTTCAATAGGATTCGTCCTTGCAAGGGTATGTGCCAAATTTTATCAAATTATCTTGCAAATTGCGACCTGCAGCATGCGCATAATGTTTTTAATTACACTTTAACGGCTGGAACGACTTTCGTTAAATTTGAAACATAGTTATTGTTTTCCAAAACATGGATAAGAAGGGACAAGAAGGGGTATGTGGATGAAAAAGGGACAAAATTCGTACTTTTGGGAGTAAATACTAATTATTGTCTATAGTCAAGCAAAAACAATTCTGATTAAGCTTTTAACGTGTCTGAAATATTATTATTATGTAGCAAAGTTCCGTTTCGAAATAGGAGAAAAGGCCAAAAAACAGGAAAAATTTTTACTTCTATGTTTTAAGACTGATTTTTTTCGTTCTAAAGTAAAAATATTTTAGACAATGAGTTTTTAGTTTCAGAGATATGTGTATTCGAAAGTCCACCCCTATAGGGAAAAACGGCTAATTATGTGTTCCTTTGCTACATTTTTTGTACTTCTATGAATTTTGAGAAATAGATTTTTTATACCCTCCAAAACCATCAGTGGTCAGAGGGTATATATAACTTTGCCATTCCATGTGTAACACCAAGAAACATTCATCTGAGACCCAACAAAGTATATATATTCTTAGACCTTATGAAATTCTGAGTCGATCTAACTATGTCTGTCTGTATAAAACATTCTCACGTTAACACCAATCAACAAAAATTGACGAAATTCAGCTAAAATATTTACTATTGTCCTAGGTAGTTTGGTATTGAAAATGAGCAAAATCGGTTCACATCGGGAAAAGTTAAGAATCAAAATTTAAAACAACTCCGAAAAAAAAGGCATTTTTCCGATGTAATTTTCACGAAAACTGCACAAAGGCTTGGCTTCTGCTGAAAATTGGTGGAATCGGTCCACAATTTCATATACCTCCCATACAAAAGTACATATTCCCGGAAAATGAGTTTATTGTTAATTACTTCCCTCAGAATGTTGATATCTTCACAAAATTTTACAAGCCAAAATCTTATGAGAATGGAATTCATTCGGAGAAAAAAATTTTCAGGATCGGTCTATAATTGGACATAGCTCCCATACAAGGTCCCTCCCGAAAATCACTTAAACACGCATAGCTATATTAAGTTATCCATATAAAATTTTGAAAATACATATACAGAAATATTACTGTGAAATTTTTTTCTGATCCGTCCATAATTGGTCATAGCTGCCATACAAGGTCCTCTCCCGAAAATCACGTAAACGCACATAACTCATTACTTAATTAATATATCCATATAAGATTTGGTACAAGTATTGTTCTTATATACAGAAATGTTACCGTGAATTTTTTTTCTGATCAGTCCATAATTGGTCATAGCTCCCATACAAGGTCCTATCCTGAAAATCACTTAAACGCACAAAACTCATTACTTAATTAAGATAACCATATAAAATTTGGTACAAGTATTGTTCTTATATACAGAAATGTTACTGTGAAATTATTTTCCGATCGGTCCTTAATTGGTCATAGCTTCCATATGACTCATTACTAAATTAATATATCCATATAAAATTTGGATATATTAATTTAGTATATGAGAGTAATACTTGTACTCTTATATACAGAAATGTTACTGTGAAATTTTTTTCCGATCGGTCCATAATTGGTCATAGCTCCCATACAAGGTTCCCTTCCGAAAATTACTTAAACGCACATAACTCATTACTAAATATTGATATCGATACATTTAGCACAAATATTGCTCTTATATACAGTGTCTCACATAAATATTCGAATTTTTATTTTTTATGAATTACTGTGTTATTTTATGATACTACTTTAAAAATAATAATAATATTTAAACTTTTTTAATGAAATTTTATTGATTTTAATTATTTTTATGAAATACAAGAAAAAAGTAATAAAATCTCATTAATGGTTTCCAAGAAAATGGAAAAAAACCCGAAGATAATCGATGTTAAGTGTCTTGACTCCGCAAATAAACTCATAAGTTAGAATATTGGATTCTGGAAGGAGATTATCTTCGACGTTGAGAACAAATATAATATTTTTGGCTCAGATGGTCGTCAAATGGTATGGCGAAAGCTTAGAGATGCCTTGGAATTATCTAACATAAAACCAACTGTAAAGGACCCAAGTTGCTCTGTCATATTTTGGTGTTCTGCGTCCGTCCTCGGTGTTGGACTGCTAAAATTTATTATTGTAATTATAGACTAGAAGGTCCACTTGTCAATTTTAGAGCAGAATTTGCATGCTAGTACCACCAAAAATGAGGCTAAAACCCATTCAATTTATTTTTCAACAAAAAAACGTTCCAAAATACACGATCTGGTACGTGAAAATGTTGATCATTTCACCTTCTTTCACCAAGTTTACAATGGAGTTAATGTCTGGACTTAAACTCCATTGAAAATTTGTGGTTATAAACAACTTTTAAATCACTCATTATCCTCCAAAACCACCATACGGTTGCTTTGCATGAAGAATGGGACATAATAACGCCATAACTATTCCATAAATTGGTAGAAACGGTCCCACGTTGCTTGGAAGTTGTTTTTAAAAACAAAGGCTACTATACAAAATATTAATTTCATTTTAATCATTTATTATACCCTCCACCACCATCAGTGGTGATAGAGGGTATATATAAGTTTGTCATTCCGTGTGTAACACCTAGAAATATTCACCTGAGACCTAACAAAGTATATATATTCTTGATCCTTATGAAATTCTGAGTCGATTTAGCTATGTCCGTCTGTCTGTCTGGTTAAAACACGCTCACGTTAAAACTAAGCAAAAGAAATCAGCCAAATTCACTAAGAATATTCATTATTGTCCTAAGCAGTTTGGTATTGAAAATCAGCAAAATCGGTTCACAACGTAAAAAGTTATAAGTAAAAATTTCAGACTACCTCGAAAAAAATTACTGTTTTTACATAATTCTTTTGAAGTTTTCTCGGAAACTACCAAAGATATTTCGATGAATTTTGTCACACACTATTTTTTAAGGGCAGTAATCAATTATGTTCAAAATCTTTACAATCGGTCCAATATTTCCCATAGCCCCCATACAATGGTATATATTCCCGGAAATTAGTTTATCGTTAATAACTCCCTCAAATATATCGGTATCAACACAAAATTTTGTACATGCAAATATAATATGAACAGAAATCATACTATCAACGCACATCTCAGTCGGTCCACAATTGGTCATAGCTCTCATATAAGGTCCACTTCCGAAAATCACCTAAACGCACATATTTCTTTGATGAGTAAAGCTATTGTGATAAAAGTCGAGTTAAATATGTTTTGTATACATACAAATCATTCTACCAAATTTTTTACGGATCGGTCCATTATTGGTCATAGCTCCCATATAAGGCCCACTTCCGAAAATCATTTAAAAGCTCATATATCATTGTCAAACAAAGCTATCTTGATAAAATTCGACACAAATATGTTTAGTCTAAATATGAATCACTCTACGAAATTTTTTCCGGATAGGCCAATAATTGGTCATAGCTCCCATATAAGGTCCACTTCCGAAAATCACTTAAACGCATATATATCAATGAATTATAAAGCTATTGGGATAAAATTCGACACAAATATGTTTTGTATACATACAAATCATTTTACAATTTTTTTTACAAATCGGTCCATTATTGGTCATAGCTCCCATATAAGGCCCACTTCCGAAAATCACTTAAAAACACATATTTCATTGTCAAATAAAGCTATCGTGATAAAATTCGACATAAATAGATTTTGTCTAAATATGAATTACTCTACTAAATTTTTTCCGAATAGGCCCATAATTGGTCATAGCTCCCATATAAGGTCCACTTCCGAAAATCACTTAAACGCATATATTTTATTGAATTCTAAAGTTATCGGGATGAAATTCGACAAAAATATGTTTTGTGTACATTAAAATCATTCCACCAAATTTTTTACGGATCGGTTCATTATTGGTCATAGCTCCCATATAAGGCCCACTTTCGAAAATCACATAAAAGCACATATTTCGTTGTCAAATAAAGCTATCTTGATAAAATTCGACACAAATATGTTTTGTCTTTATATGAGTCACTCTACGAAATTTTTTCCGGATAGGCTCATAATAGGTCATAGCCCCCATATAAGGTCCACTTCCGAAAATCAATTAAACGAATATATTTCATTAAATTCTAAAGCTATAAGGATAAAATTCGACTTGAATATGTAATGTGTACATATAAATCATTCTACCACTTCTTCCCCGGATCGGTCCATTATTGGTGATAGCTCCCATATAAGCCCACAATTCGACACAAATATGTATTGTCTTTATATGAATCACTCTACGAAATTTTTTCCGGATAGGCTCCCATAGAGGGTCCACATACGAAAATCACTTAAACGCATATATTTCTTTGAATAATAAGGCTATCGGGATGAAGTACGACTTGAATATGTTTTGTGAGCATATAAATAATTCTACCAAATTTTTTCCGGATTGATCCATATATTATAGTAGCTCCTATATAAGGTCCACTTCAAAAAAATCACTTAAACGCACATATTTCATTATCAAATAAAGGTATCTTGATAAAATTCGACACAAATATGTTTTGTGTAAGGTCATAGCTCCTATTCATATAAAGTCCACTTCCGAAAATCACCTAAACGCAAATATTTCATTAATTAATAAATCTATTGTAGTAATCATTATACTTAATCATTATACTAAATTTTTTCTTTATCGGTTGATAATTGGTCACAACTCCCATATAAGGTCCATTTCCGAAAATTACTCAAATGCACTTGATAATCAAAGTTATCGGGATAAAATTCGACATAAATGTTTATTTTGTATACATAAATCATTCTACGGATTTTTTTCTTCCGGATCGGTCCATAGGTTGTCTTAGCTCCCATATAAGGTATACTTCTGAAAATCACTTAATATCACTTAATTCGTAATTAAATGCTTATATCCGGATAAAATTCAAAATGAGTATGTTCTGTGTACTGATATATCATTATATTAAAATGTTTTCAAACTGGCCTATTAATATACATACATATTTCTCGACATAATTAAAATTAGTTTGACATATGCATAAATGTTAGTACCCTCAATAAGGAAACAAAAATTTCGCCAAGTTATCTAAAAATTAGATAGTTAAATGGGTCTCAATGAAAAGTTGCTTTCTGGTGGAGGGTATTTAAGATTCGGCAGAGCCGAATATAGCACTCTAACTTGTTTTTAACAATTTTCAAAAATGTTTACACTAATTTTTATACAATGTAATAAATTTATTTAATGATAGATTAACTTTTCTTAAATAGTTATATATTTTTAAAGAAGTTCTTGAAATAAAAACTATTAAAAAAATATTAATCGGGAATGGCCGACCATATGATACCAGTTATGAATATATCTAAAATGTGATTTCTTATTTAATAAAGCATTTATACTGAAATTTGTCCTTTTTAAGAAATTTATTGATGAAATACTGATTTTCTAAAAGAGACTATATATGGGAGCTAGGATTAATTATAGACCGATCCTCTCAAAATTTGGTGGAGGGATTTATGTTCATATAGGAGTTAGATATGCAGAATTTCATCATAATGGAAGTGTTTAAGAGGGAAATAACGACTAGCCGCAATTAAGAGCTCCAATTTAATCCATTTTTAAACAACTTCGTCCTTTGGTAAAATTAAATATTTAAGCCTATTTTCATCAAATTATTTGGAAAATTACGACTTATAGTTTGATTACAAGGTTTACATGGACGGACAGTCGGACGGACATAGCTAAACCACTATATTGCTGTAGGATATACATACATAGTTAACTTTATGCTATTTTGAAAGGAAGTAGGATCTGAAATGGTTTGCAACTGAAAAAATGAAAAGGATTTCTGTTTTATATAGTTCATTTAAAAAATGTTCGACTGTTTTTCCTGGCAAATTAATTGTTTGTTGTGAGAACGGTTGATAAATACTTGAACATTTTTAAATATCTATGCATAAAAGTGAGCATTTTAAAAGCTAATAGTTCATATAATTCAATGTACTTTATTCCAGTATAGCCACAATTTTAGATTTTGGGGAAGGATCCGAGATATCAGAAGTCGCGCATAGAATATCACGTCGAATTAAAAAATTTTCTAAGGGTGAAATATAGCTACAGTCAAGCCATAAATATTGATATATGACATGTTACGATCGGACTTAAAATGGCGGCGTAATATAAGAAAAACAAAAAGGGCGGTATTTCTAGGCGTGGCAAAAAAATATTTTTTATATTTTTGGAAATGTTATTAACATATCTTTAATCCTAGGGGGTGACTGACACAACTTTTTTTTTTGTCCATAGAGACCGACCCACTCTACTGTCTGGACTACATAATAAATTTATTTATTTATTTTTTCCACAAAATCTATTATAAAATTATGTCTGTTTTCATAATACATTAAATTCGAACATTTATGAGAGACACTGTACATAAATCACACTATAAAATTTGTTCACGATCGGTCCATATTTGGTCATAGCTCACATACAAGGTCACTTCCAGAAAATCAATTGTATGCATAATATTCATTACCGAATAATGATATAGATACAGAATTTAGCCATCATTTTGTCTTTATATACATTAATGTTACTGTGGAATTTTTTACGATCGGACCATAATTGCTCATAACTCCATACAAAGTCCTCCTACGAAAATTTCTTAAACTCGCATTACTCATTTCCAAATAAAGCTATTGATACAAATTTTTGCACAAATATTAGTTTTGTATACAAAATTATATATTAAGATTTATTCACGATCGGTTCATAATATGGCTGCGATCGGTCTCATTTACTAAATTAAGATATGGATATAAAATTTGACTGAAATATAGCCTTTATATACAGAAATGGTACTTAAAGATTTTTTTACGATCGGTTCATAATTGGTCATATCTCCCATACTAGGTCCTGACCCGAAAATTTGAATTTTCTTAAATCTTTCACACAAATTATTAAATATCGATAAATCATATCTTAAGGCGCTTTAAAAATATAAAAAAATGGAGTTTGTAATGTTCAATAAATCTTGCAATTGTAACAGATTTAAGCTGTTTAAATCTTGGGGTTTTTCTATTTAACACATGAGAAAACTTATTTCTACGAATATTTGATCAATTAAAAAAGTATTAATAAAAAGTAGCTGGTGGAGGGTATTTAAGATTCAGCTTAGCCGAATATAGCACATTAACTTGGTTTATTAATATTTTTCCGTAATCGGTCAAAAAATGTGGTTTTCAAAAATGTTTTTCCAAAACATTATTAAAGAGGGAAAGGTTACTCTCTGACGTGATTTTCTTAATAAATGTTCTACAACATCGATTTCTGAAATGATACAAAATATATTAAACTAAATACATAAATTTGAATAATTCAATGGAGAAGAGGGTATGGGTAGTATTTTTGGTACTGTGTTGGTATCTTTTATAAATATTGTTCAAATTCAATGAAATTTCTTTTATAGCTTTATAAGATCACAAAAAAATTGCAAGGAGTTTCTTCATAAGGATACCTTTAGCTTTTTTTGAAACATGAAGATGTTATGTAAAAATAACAGATTTTTTAGTTTATCTGACGGGAGAATACTTAAGTGTAATGTTATGAAACTACTTAAAACCCCGGGGACAAAAATCTAGTATCAATATATGTATATAAAAATGAAAGTGTGTTTGTATGTATGTATGTTTGTTTTTTTGTGCTTTATAGACTGCTAAACGGCTGGACCGATTTTCCTGAAATTTTCACAATTTTTTCCTGTATGTCTGGAAGGATCTATAGGCTACTGAAATTTCACGTGGACGACGTGCCATATTAAGAAAATATTAAATTAGTATATCTGACATAATATAATAGTTAGAGTCTTCAAATTTTGGCGGAGCAACTTTAGTATCAATATAATTATTTAAGACAAAAAGTGGGCGGATTAGCATTAGGGGGCGTGGGCACCTCCCATATAAATTAAATACAAAAATTCGTTTATCTTGGAAACTATTATAGTTAGAAATTTGCACGAGTAACTTTAACATCCATGTAAACATTTTGGGAAATAAATTGGCGGACTACCCATGAGGGGAGCAGCACCTCCCATATTAATAAAATACAAAAATTGGTTTATCTGGGAAACTAATAGAACTAAATTCTTCAAATTTTGCACTAAGAACTTAAGTATTCATCTGAACATTTTGGAGAAAAAAAGAGCGGACTTTCGTCATGGGGGGCTTGGAGCCCCCATATAAATTAAATAGGAAAATTTTATCTGAGAAACTATTAGAGCTATAATCTTCAAATTTTAATTGAAGAACTTTGACATTCATGTGAACATTCAGAGAATAACGGGCGGATTTTCAAAATTTCGCTTATCTGGGAAACTAATAGAACAAGATTCTTCAAATATTGCAAGAAGAACTTTGTTATACATATGAACATTTTGGAGAAAAAAAGGGCGGACTTTCATCTGGGGGCTGTGAGTTCCCATATGAATTAAATATTTGAGCTAGAATCTTCAAATTCTACATGAAGATCTTTGACAATAATGTGAACATTTAGAGAATAACGGGCGGACTTTCAATGGGGTCTTGACACTAAGAATATTCATTATTGTCCTAAGCAGTTTGGTATTGAAAATCAGCAAAATCGGTTCACAACGTAAAAAGTTATAAGTAAAAATTTCAGACTACCTCGAAAAAAATTACTGTTTTTACATAATTCTTTTGAAGTTTTCTCGGAAACTACCAAAGATATTTCGATGAATTTTGTCACACACTATTTTTTAAGGGCAGTAATCAATTATGTTCAAAATCTTTACAATCGGTCCAATATTTCCCATAGCCCCCATACAATGGTATATATTCCCGGAAATTAGTTTATCGTTAATAACTCCCTCAAATATATCGGTATCAACACAAAATTTTATACATGCAAATATAATATGAACAGAAATCATACTATCAACGCACATCTCAGTCGGTCCACAATTGGTCATAGCACTCATATAAGGTCCACTTCCGAAAATCACCTAAACGCACATATTTCTTTGATGAGTAAAGCTATTGTGATAAAAGTCGAGTTAAATATGTTTTGTATACATACAAATCATTCTACCAAATTTTTACGGATCGGTCCATTATTGGTCATAGCTCCCATATAAGGCCCACTTCCGAAAATCATTTAAAAGCTCATATATCATTGTCAAACAAAGCTATCTTGATAAAATTCGACACAAATATGTTTAGTCTAAATATGAATCACTCTACGAAATTTTTTCCGGATAGGCCAATAATTGGTCATAGCTCCCATATAAGGTCCACTTCCGAAAATCACTTAAACGCATATATATCAATGAATTATAAAGCTATTGGGATAAAATTCGACACAAATATGTTTTGTATACATACAAATCATTTTACAATTTTTTTTACAAATCGGTCCATTATTGGTCATAGCTCCCATATAAGGCCCACTTCCGAAAATCACTTAAAAACACATATTTCATTGTCAAATAAAGCTATCGTGATAAAATTCGACATAAATAGATTTTGTCTAAATATGAATTACTCTACTAAATTTTTTCCGAATAGGCCCATAATTGGTCATAGCTCCCATATAAGGTCCACTTCCGAAAATCACTTAAACGCATATATTTTATTGAATTCTAAAGTTATCGGGATGAAATTCGACAAAAATATGTTTTGTGTACATTAAAATCATTCCACCAAATTTTTACGGATCGGTTCATTATTGGTCATAGCTCCCATATAAGGCCCACTTTCGAAAATCACATAAAAGCACATATTTCGTTGTCAAATAAAGCTATCTTGATAAAATTCGACACAAATATGTTTTGTCTTTATATGAGTCACTCTACGAAATTTTTTCCGGATAGGCTCAAAATAGGTCATAGCCCCCATATAAGGTCCACTTCCGAAAATCAATTAAACGAATATATTTCATTAAATTCTAAAGCTATAAGGATAAAATTCGACTTGAATATGTAATGTGTACATATAAATCATTCTACCACTTCTTCCCCGGATCGGTCCATTATTGGTGATAGCTCCCATATAAGCCCACAATTCGACACAAATATGTATTGTCTTTATATGAATCACTCTACGAAATTTTTTCCGGATAGGCTCCCATAGAGGGTCCACATACGAAAATCACTTAAACGCATATATTTCTTTGAATAATAAGGCTATCGGGATGAAGTACGACTTGAATATGTTTTGTGAGCATATAAATAATTCTACCAAATTTTTTCCGGATTGATCCATATATTATAGTAGCTCCTATATAAGGTCCACTTCAAAAAAATCACTTAAACGCACATATTTCATTATCAAATAAAGGTATCTTGATAAAATTCGACACAAATATGTTTTGTGTAAGGTCATAGCTCCTATTCATATAAAGTCCACTTCCGAAAATCACCTAAACGCAAATATTTCATTAATTAATAAATCTATTGTAGTAATCATTATACTTAATCATTATACTAAATTTTTTCTTTATCGGTTGATAATTGGTCACAACTCCCATATAAGGTCCATTTCCGAAAATTACTCAAATGCACTTGATAATCAAAGTTATCGGGATAAAATTCGACATAAATGTTTATTTTGTATACATAAATCATTCTACGGATTTTTTTCTTCCGGATCGGTCCATAGGTTGTCTTAGCTCCCATATAAGGTATACTTCTGAAAATCACTTAATATCACTTAATTCGTAATTAAATGCTTATATCCGGATAAAATTCAAAATGAGTATGTTCTGTGTACTGATATATCATTATATTAAAATGTTTTCAAACTGGCCTATTAATATACATACATATTTCTCGACATAATTAAAATTAGTTTGACATATGCATAAATGTTAGTACCCTCAATAAGGAAACAAAAATTTCGCCAAGTTATCTAAAAATTAGATAGTTAAATGGGTCTCAATGAAAAGTTGCTTTCTGGTGGAGGGTATTTAAGATTCGGCAGAGCCGAATATAGCACTCTAACTTGTTTTTAACAATTTTCAAAAATGTTTACACTAATTTTTATACAATGTAATAAATTTATTTAATGATAGATTAACTTTTCTTAAATAGTTATATATTTTTAAAGAAGTTCTTGAAATAAAAACTATTAAAAAAATATTAATCGGGAATGGCCGACCATATGATACCAGTTATGAATATATCTAAAATGTGATTTCTTATTTAATAAAGCATTTATACTGAAATTTGTCCTTTTTAAGAAATTTATTGATGAAATACTGATTTTCTAAAAGAGACTATATATGGGAGCTAGGATTAATTATAGACCGATCCTCTCAAAATTTGGTGGAGGGATTTATGTTCATATAGGAGTTAGATATGCAGAATTTCATCATAATGGAAGTGTTTAAGAGGGAAATAACGACTAGCCGCAATTAAGAGCTCCAATTTAATCCATTTTTAAACAACTTCGTCCTTTGGTAAAATTAAATATTTAAGCCTATTTTCATCAAATTATTTGGAAAATTACGACTTATAGTTTGATTACAAGGTTTACATGGACGGACAGTCGGACGGACATAGCTAAACCACTATATTGCTGTAGGATATACATACATAGTTAACTTTATGCTATTTTGAAAGGAAGTAGGATCTGAAATGGTTTGCAACTGAAAAAATGAAAAGGATTTCTGTTTTATATAGTTCATTTAAAAAATGTTCGACTGTTTTTCCTGGCAAATTAATTGTTTGTTGTGAGAACGGTTGATAAATACTTGAACATTTTTAAATATCTATGCATAAAAGTGAGCATTTTAAAAGCTAATAGTTCATATAATTCAATGTACTTTATTCCAGTATAGCCACAATTTTAGATTTTGGGGAAGGATCCGAGATATCAGAAGTCGCGCATAGAATATCACGTCGAATTAAAAAATTTTCTAAGGGTGAAATATAGCTACAGTCAAGCCATAAATATTGATATATGACATGTTACGATCGGACTTAAAATGGCGGCGTAATATATGAAAAACAAAAAGGGCGGTATTTCTAGGCGTGGCAAAAAAATATTTTTTATATTTTTGGAAATGTTATTAACATATCTTTAATCCTAGGGGGTGACTGACACAACTTTTTTTTTTGTCCATAGAGACCGACCCACTCTACTGTCTGGACTACATAATAAATTTATTTATTTATTTTTTCCACAAAATCTATTATAAAATGATGTCTGTTTTCATAATACATTAAATTCGAACATTTATGAGAGACACTGTACATAAATCACACTATAAAATTTGTTCACGATCGGTCCATATTTGGTCATAGCACACATACAAGGTCACTTCCAGAAAATCAATTGTATGCATAATATTCATTACCGAATAATGATATAGATACAGAATTTAGCCATCATTTTGTCTTTATATACATTAATGTTACTGTGGAATTTTTTACGATCGGACCATAATTGCTCATAACTCCATACAAAGTCCTCCTACGAAAATTTCTTAAACTCGCATTACTCATTTCCAAATAAAGCTATTGATACAAATTTTTGCACAAATATTAGTTTTGTATACAAAATTATATATTAAGATTTATTCACGATCGGTTCATAATATGGCTGCGATCGGTCTCATTTACTAAATTAAGATATGGATATAAAATTTGACTGAAATATAGCCTTTATATACAGAAATGGTACTTAAAGATTTTTTTACGATCGGTTCATAATTGGTCATATCTCCCATACTAGGTCCTGACCCGAAAATTTGAATTTTCTTAAATCTTTCACACAAATTATTAAATATCGATAAATCATATCTTAAGGCGCTTTAAAAATATAAAAAAATGGAGTTTGTAATGTTCAATAAATCTTGCAATTGTAACAGATTTAAGCTGTTTAAATCTTGGGGTTTTTCTATTTAACACATGAGAAAACTTATTTCTACGAATATTTGATCAATTAAAAAAGTATTAATAAAAAGTAGCTGGTGGAGGGTATTTAAGATTCAGCTTAGCCGAATATAGCACATTAACTTGGTTTATTAATATTTTTCCGTAATCGGTCAAAAAATGTGGTTTTCAAAAATGTTTTTCCAAAACATTATTAAAGAGGGAAAGGTTACTCTCTGACGTGATTTTCTTAATAAATGTTCTACAACATCGATTTCTGAAATGATACAAAATATATTAAACTAAATACATAAATTTGAATAATTCAATGGAGAAGAGGGTATGGGTAGTATTTTTGGTACTGTGTTGGTATCTTTTATAAATATTGTTCAAATTCAATGAAATTTCTTTTATAGCTTTATAAGATCACAAAAAAATTGCAAGGAGTTTCTTCATAAGGATACCTTTAGCTTTTTTTGAAACATGAAGATGTTATGTAAAAATAACAGATTTTTTAGTTTATCTGACGGGAGAATACTTAAGTGTAATGTTATGAAACTACTTAAAACCCCGGGGACAAAAATCTAGTATCAATATATGTATATAAAAATGAAAGTGTGTTTGTATGTATGTATGTATGTTTGTTTTTTTGTGCTTTATAGACTGCTAAACGGCTGGACCGATTTTCCTGAAATTTTCACAATTTTTTCCTGTATGTCTGGAAGGATCTATAGGCTACTGAAATTTCACGTGGACGACGTGCCATATTAAGAAAATATTAAATTAGTATATCTGACATAATATAATAGTTAGAGTCTTCAAATTTTGGCGGAGCAACTTTAGTATCAATATAATTATTTAAGACAAAAAGTGGGCGGATTAGCATTAGGGGGCGTGGGCACCTCCCATATAAATTAAATACAAAAATTCGTTTATCTTGGAAACTATTATAGTTAGAAATTTGCACGAGTAACTTTAACATCCATGTAAACATTTTGGGAAATAAATTGGCGGACTACCCATGAGGGGAGCAGCACCTCCCATATTAATAAAATACAAAAATTGGTTTATCTGGGAAACTAATAGAACTAAATTCTTCAAATTTTGCACTAAGAACTTAAGTATTCATCTGAACATTTTGGAGAAAAAAAGAGCGGACTTTCGTCATGGGGGGCTTGGAGCCCCCATATAAATTAAATAGGAAAATTTTATCTGAGAAACTATTAGAGCTATAATCTTCAAATTTTAATTGAAGAACTTTGACATTCATGTGAACATTCAGAGAATAACGGGCGGATTTTCAAAATTTCGCTTATCTGGGAAACTAATAGAACAAGATTCTTCAAATATTGCAAGAAGAACTTTGTTATACATATGAACATTTTGGAGAAAAAAAGGGCGGACTTTCATCTGGGGGCTGTGAGTTCCCATATGAATTAAATATTTGAGCTAGAATCTTCAAATTCTACATGAAGATCTTTGACATTAATGTGAACATTTAGAGAATAACGGGCGGACTTTCAATGGGGTCTTGACACTAAGAATATTCATTATTGTCCTAAGCAGTTTGGTATTGAAAATCAGCAAAATCGGTTCACAACGTAAAAAGTTATAAGTAAAAATTTCAGACTACCTCGAAAAAAATTACTGTTTTTACATAATTCTTTTGAAGTTTTCTCGGAAACTACCAAAGATATTTCGATGAATTTTGTCACACACTATTTTTTAAGGGCAGTAATCAATTATGTTCAAAATCTTTACAATCGGTCCAATATTTCCCATAGCCCCCATACAATGGTATATATTCCCGGAAATTAGTTTATCGTTAATAACTCCCTCAAATATATCGGTATCAACACAAAATTTTGTACATGCAAATATAATATGAACAGAAATCATACTATCAACGCACATCTCAGTCGGTCCACAATTGGTCATAGCTCTCATATAAGGTCCACTTCCGAAAATCACCTAAACGCACATATTTCTTTGATGAGTAAAGCTATTGTGATAAAAGTCGAGTTAAATATGTTTTGTATACATACAAATCATTCTACCAAATTTTTTACGGATCGGTCCATTATTGGTCATAGCTCCCATATAAGGCCCACTTCCGAAAATCATTTAAAAGCTCATATATCATTGTCAAACAAAGCTATCTTGATAAAATTCGACACAAATATGTTTAGTCTAAATATGAATCACTCTACGAAATTTTTTCCGGATAGGCCAATAATTGGTCATAGCTCCCATATAAGGTCCACTTCCGAAAATCACTTAAACGCATATATATCAATGAATTATAAAGCTATTGGGATAAAATTCGACACAAATATGTTTTGTATACATACAAATCATTTTACAATTTTTTTTACAAATCGGTCCATTATTGGTCATAGCTCCCATATAAGGCCCACTTCCGAAAATCACTTAAAAACACATATTTCATTGTCAAATAAAGCTATCGTGATAAAATTCGACATAAATAGATTTTGTCTAAATATGAATTACTCTACTAAATTTTTTCCGAATAGGCCCATAATTGGTCATAGCTCCCATATAAGGTCCACTTCCGAAAATCACTTAAACGCATATATTTTATTGAATTCTAAAGTTATCGGGATGAAATTCGACAAAAATATGTTTTGTGTACATTAAAATCATTCCACCAAATTTTTTACGGATCGGTTCATTATTGGTCATAGCTCCCATATAAGGCCCACTTTCGAAAATCACATAAAAGCACATATTTCGTTGTCAAATAAAGCTATCTTGATAAAATTCGACACAAATATGTTTTGTCTTTATATGAGTCACTCTACGAAATTTTTTCCGGATAGGCTCAAAATAGGTCATAGCCCCCATATAAGGTCCACTTCCGAAAATCAATTAAACGAATATATTTCATTAAATTCTAAAGCTATAAGGATAAAATTCGACTTGAATATGTAATGTGTACATATAAATCATTCTACCACTTCTTCCCCGGATCGGTCCATTATTGGTGATAGCTCCCATATAAGCCCACAATTCGACACAAATATGTATTGTCTTTATATGAATCACTCTACGAAATTTTTTCCGGATAGGCTCCCATAGAGGGTCCACATACGAAAATCACTTAAACGCATATATTTCTTTGAATAATAAGGCTATCGGGATGAAGTACGACTTGAATATGTTTTGTGAGCATATAAATAATTCTACCAAATTTTTTCCGGATTGATCCATATATTATAGTAGCTCCTATATAAGGTCCACTTCAAAAAAATCACTTAAACGCACATATTTCATTATCAAATAAAGGTATCTTGATAAAATTCGACACAAATATGTTTTGTGTAAGGTCATAGCTCCTATTCATATAAAGTCCACTTCCGAAAATCACCTAAACGCAAATATTTCATTAATTAATAAATCTATTGTAGTAATCATTATACTTAATCATTATACTAAATTTTTTCTTTATCGGTTGATAATTGGTCACAACTCCCATATAAGGTCCATTTCCGAAAATTACTCAAATGCACTTGATAATCAAAGTTATCGGGATAAAATTCGACATAAATGTTTATTTTGTATACATAAATCATTCTACGGATTTTTTTCTTCCGGATCGGTCCATTGGTTGTCTTAGCTCCCATATAAGGTATACTTCTGAAAATCACTTAATATCACTTAATTCGTAATTAAATGCTTATATCCGGATAAAATTCAAAATGAGTATGTTCTGTGTACTGATATATCATTATATTAAAATGTTTTCAAACTGGCCTATTAATATACATACATATTTCTCGACATAATTAAAATTAGTTTGACATATGCATAAATGTTAGTACCCTCAATAAGGAAACAAAAATTTCGCCAAGTTATCTAAAAATTAGATAGTTAAATGGGTCTCAATGAAAAGTTGCTTTCTGGTGGAGGGTATTTAAGATTCGGCAGAGCCGAATATAGCACTCTAACAATTTTAACAATTTTCAAAAATGTTTACACTAATTTTTATACAATGTAATAAATTTATTTAATGATAGATTAACTTTTCTTAAATAGTTATATATTTTTAAAGAAGTTCTTGAAATAAAAACTATTAAAAAAATATTAATCGGGAATGGCCGACCATATGATACCAGTTATGAATATATCTAAAATGTGATTTCTTATTTAATAAAGCATTTATACTGAAATTTGTCCTTTTTAAGAAATTTATTGATGAAATACTGATTTTCTAAAAGAGACTATATATGGGAGCTAGGATTAATTATAGACCGATCCTCTCAAAATTTGGTGGAGGGATTTATGTTCATATAGGAGTTAGATATGCAGAATTTCATCATAATGGAAGTGTTTAAGAGGGAAATAACGACTAGCCGCAATTAAGAGCTCCAATTTAATCCATTTTTAAACAACTTCGTCCTTTGGTAAAATTAAATATTTAAGCCTATTTTCATCAAATTATTTGGAAAATTACGACTTATAGTTTGATTACAAGGTTTACATGGACGGACAGTCGGACGGACATAGCTAAACCACTATATTGCTGTAGGATATACATACATAGTTAACTTTATGCTATTTTGAAAGGAAGTAGGATCTGAAATGGTTTGCAACTGAAAAAATGAAAAGGATTTCTGTTTTATATAGTTCATTTAAAAAATGTTCGACTGTTTTTCCTGGCAAATTAATTGTTTGTTGTGAGAACGGTTGATAAATACTTGAACATTTTTAAATATCTATGCATAAAAGTGAGCATTTTAAAAGCTAATAGTTCATATAATTCAATGTACTTTATTCCAGTATAGCCACAATTTTAGATTTTGGGGAAGGATCCGAGATATCAGAAGTCGCGCATAGAATATCACGTCGAATTAAAAAATTTTCTAAGGGTGAAATATAGCTACAGTCAAGCCATAAATATTGATATATGACATGTTACGATCGGACTTAAAATGGCGGCGTAATATATGAAAAACAAAAAGGGCGGTATTTCTAGGCGTGGCAAAAAAATATTTTTTATATTTTTGGAAATGTTATTAACATATCTTTAATCCTAGGGGGTGACTGACACAACTTTTTTTTGTCCATAGAGACCGACCCACTCTACTGTCTGGACTACATAATAAATTTATTTATTTATTTTTTCCACAAAATCTATTATAAAATGATGTCTGTTTTCATAATACATTAAATTCGAACATTTATGAGAGACACTGTACATAAATCACACTATAAAATTTGTTCACGATCGGTCCATATTTGGTCATAGCTCACATACAAGGTCACTTCCAGAAAATCAATTGTATGCATAATATTCATTACCGAATAATGATATAGATACAGAATTTAGCCATCATTTTGTCTTTATATACATTAATGTTACTGTGGAATTTTTTACGATCGGACCATAATTGCTCATAACTCCATACAAAGTCCTCCTACGAAAATTTCTTAAACTCGCATTACTCATTTCCAAATAAAGCTATTGATACAAATTTTTGCACAAATATTAGTTTTGTATACAAAATTATATATTAAGATTTATTCACGATCGGTTCATAATATGGCTGCGATCGGTCTCATTTACTAAATTAAGATATGGATATAAAATTTGACTGAAATATAGCCTTTATATACAGAAATGGTACTTAAAGATTTTTTTACGATCGGTTCATAATTGGTCATATCTCCCATACTAGGTCCTGACCCGAAAATTTGAATTTTCTTAAATCTTTCACACAAATTATTAAATATCGATAAATCATATCTTAAGGCGCTTTAAAAATATAAAAAAATGGAGTTTGTAATGTTCAATAAATCTTGCAATTGTAACAGATTTAAGCTGTTTAAATCTTGGGGTTTTTCTATTTAACACATGAGAAAACTTATTTCTACGAATATTTGATCAATTAAAAAAGTATTAATAAAAAGTAGCTGGTGGAGGGTATTTAAGATTCAGCTTAGCCGAATATAGCACATTAACTTGGTTTATTAATATTTTTCCGTAATCGGTCAAAAAATGTGGTTTTCAAAAATGTTTTTCCAAAACATTATTAAAGAGGGAAAGGTTACTCTCTGACGTGATTTTCTTAATAAATGTTCTACAACATCGATTTCTGAAATGATACAAAATATATTAAACTAAATACATAAATTTGAATAATTCAATGGAGAAGAGGGTATGGGTAGTATTTTTGGTACTGTGTTGGTATTTTTTATAAATATTGTTCAAATTCAATGAAATTTCTTTTATAGCTTTATAAGATCACAAAAAAATTGCAAGGAGTTTCTTCATAAGGATACCTTTAGCTTTTTTTGAAACATGAAGATGTTATGTAAAAATAACAGATTTTTTAGTTTATCTGACGGGAGAATACTTAAGTGTAATGTTATGAAACTACTTAAAACCCCGGGGACAAAAATCTAGTATCAATATATGTATATAAAAATGAAAGTGTGTTTGTATGTATGTATGTTTGTTTTTTTGTGCTTTATAGACTGCTAAACGGCTGGACCGATTTTCCTGAAATTTTCACAATTTTTTCCTGTATGTCTGGAAGGATCTATAGGCTACTGAAATTTCACGTGGGCGACGTGCCATATTAAGAAAATATTAAATTAGTATATCTGACATAATATAATAGTTAGAGTCTTCAAATTTTGGCGGAGCAACTTTAGTATCAATATAATTATTTAAGACAAAAAGTGGGCGGATTAGCATTAGGGGGCGTGGGCACCTCCCATATAAATTAAATACAAAAATTCGTTTATCTTGGAAACTATTATAGTTAGAAATTTGCACGAGTAACTTTAACATCCATGTAAACATTTTGGGAAATAAATTGGCGGACTACCCATGAGGGGAGCAGCACCTCCCATATTAATAAAATACAAAAATTGGTTTATCTGGGAAACTAATAGAACTAAATTCTTCAAATTTTGCACTAAGAACTTAAGTATTCATCTGAACATTTTGGAGAAAAAAGAGCGGACTTTCGTCATGGTGGGCTTGGAGCCCCCATATAAATTAAATAGGAAAATTTTATCTGAGAAACTATTAGAGCTATAATCTTCAAATTTTAATTGAAGAACTTTGACATTCATGTGAACATTCAGAGAATAACGGGCGGATTTTCAAAATTTCGCTTATCTGGGAAACTAATAGAACAAGATTCTTCAAATATTGCAAGAAGAACTTTGTTATACTTATGAACATTTTGGAGAAAAAAATGGCGGACTTTCATCTGGGGGCTGTGAGTTCCCATATGAATTAAATATTTGAGCTAGAATCTTCAAATTCTACATGAAGATCTTTGACATTAATGTGAACATTTAGAGAATAACGGGCGGACTTTCAATGGGGTCTTGACACCCCCTATATGAATTAAAGACAAAATTTCGTATATCTGGGAAAATATTAGATTTTTTTTAATTTGTCATCGATTACATTAAAATCTTAATTAACGTTCGAAAAAATGTATCTCTGGAAAACATTACAGTTAGAATCTTCAAAATTATTAAGAAGATTTTTTATTTATATTGCTTTTAGGGTAGCAAAGCACACTAGGTATAGCTAGTATATATATATATAAATCAATAGTGAAAATTTTCCACATCGGTCCATAATTGATTACAGCTCCCATATAAGGATTTTTTTCGGTATCGGTCCATAACTAGCTCCCATATAAGGTTCACTTCTGAAAACCACTTAATACCACATAATTTATTATTAACCCGACATGAGTATGTTCGGTGTATAGATAAATCATTTTGATTATTATACCCTTCACCACTCATGGTAGAGGGTATATATAACAATGTCATTCCGTGTGTAACACCAAGAAATATTTATCTGAGACCCAACAAAGTATATATATTCTTGATCCTTATGAAATTCTGAGTCGATTTAGCTATGTCCGTCTGCCTGTCTGCGTCTGCTCACGTTAAAATGAAGCAATAGAAATTCAAATAATTCACCCAAAACATTATTTTGTTATCCGGTACATTTCTGTATATAAGAACAATACTTGTACCAAATTTTATATGGATATCTTAACATAGTAATGAGTTATGCGTGTTTAAGTGATTTTCGGGAGGGGACCTTGTATGGGAGCTATGACCAATTATGGAACGATCGGAAAAAACTTCACAGTAACATTTCTGTATATAAGAACAATACTTGTACCAAATTTTATATGGATATTTTAATTAAGTAATGAGTTATGTGCGTTTAAGTGATTTTCGGGAGAGGACCTTGTGTGGGAGCTATGACGAATTATGGACCGATCAGAAAAAAATGTCATAGTAATATTTTTGTATATGTGAGCAATACTTGTTCCAAATTTTATATGGATAACTTAATATAGCAATGAGTTATGCGTGTTTAAGTGATTTTCGGGAGGGACCTTGTGTTTGTTCGGGTTAGAAAGGGTAGGGTATAGAGTAAGTTTAAGTAGCGGGTAAGTAAATAAAAACTCTTGTTCTTTCCTTTTTTTCATAAAACGTTATAAATTCATGTGTTTATTGAACTATACCGGGTAAGTATTTATTATATAGGATTAAGGTAAGTATATATATATAACAAATTTTAGGTTAAGGTTTACTTTCTTTTGAATTAGGGTTTAGTTTGAACACTAGAGTTAGGTTTATGTATAAGTAAATTTTAAATATTTTTTATCTTTAAGGAGGGGCTTAGGGTTTTCACTATGTTTTAATGTTTTTAACCATAGGTTTAAGTTTTATATATAAGTTTTAACTATTTTATCTGTGATATACTTTAGGAACACTAGTTTTAAGTTTTATTTTTAGGTTTAGGGTTTAAAACTAATTGTAAGTTTTACCACTAGGTTTTTGCTTTAATATTTTTCTTTTAATTTGTTATTTATTTATTTATTTATTTATTTATTTAAAAACTTTAAAATTTAATTTGCTGTTGTAGGGTTTGTTGTTTTTGTTTGGGGTTTATTCACACACACACTTGTTGTTCTTCACATAGGTTGTTCAGAAGTGCTTATATTAAAGCTGTAGCTAACTTTTGCATGTAAGCTGAAGTTGGCTGCAGTTAAGATGTGGGTGCTGTTTGACATCAGGGATGGGTATTTTTTTTGTTCATTGAAATGAACACCTTGTATGGAGCTATGTCCAATTATAGACCGATCCTGAAAATTTTTTGTCTGAATGAATTCCATTCTCATAAGATTTTAACTTGTAAAATTTTGTGAAGATATCAACATTCTGACGGAAGTTATTAACAATAAACTAATTTTCCGGGAATATGTACTTTTGTATGGACCGATTCCGCCAATTTTCAGCAGAAGTCAACCCCTTGTGCAGAAACAAATGTATGATGATTTTCATGCAATTATATTACATAGTTTTCGTGAAAATTACATCAAATGTGTAAAAAATGGCTATTTTTTTCGAAGTTGTTTTAAATTTTGATTCATAATTTTTCCCGATGTGAACCGATCATTTTCAATACCAAACTGCCTAGGTCAATAGTAAATATTTTGGGTGAATTTCGTTAATTTTTGTTGCTTTGTGTTAACGTGAGAATGTTTTATACAGACAGACAGACGGACGGACAGACGGACATAGCTAGATCGACTCAGAATTTCATAAGGTCCAATAATATATATACTTTGTTGGGTCTCAGATGAATATTTCTTGGTGTTACACACGGAATGACAAAGTTATATATACCCTCTATCACCACTGATGGTGGAGGAGGATATAAAAATGCGTATATCTGGGAAACTGTAAGAGCTAGAATCTTCAAAAATCGTAAAGGAAGTTTTTTAATTATTATAACTTTAGAAGCAAATTACACTTGGCATAGCTTGGAGATATGAAGATAAAGAAAATACTTAAATTAATGTATCTTGGAAACTAAAACAGCTGGAGTCTCAAATTTTGTGAAAGTGTAACGTGAAATGTTTTACAATCCACAAGATTTAGAGTATTTGGTGGCAGAAAATTTACCTCAACTACTACTGGAGCAGAAAATGGCATACAATACAATAATGTCAGCAATTACAAACCAACAAGGAGGATTTTAGTTCATTGATGTGCCAGGAGGAACCGAAAAACCCTTTCTCATCTCATTGATTCTAGCTAAAATTCGATCACAAAAGAATATTGTCTTAGACATTGAGTCATCAGCTATTGCAGCAACACGTTAAATGAAGGCAGAACTGCGCAGTCTGCACTCAAATTACCATTGAAAACTCAATTTTCTATGCATGTAATGTTAAGAAAAATTCTTCAATGGGTAAAATCTGTGTAAAAAATATTATGGTTTTGGAGAGTGACAAATAAATATTAATAAAGTTTTCCTAAACAAAAAATTTCAATATGTTTTGAGTATTTTTTATATTATATCGACAGGAGTAGCAAAGCACTACGGGTTTTAGCTAGTCTATATATAAAAATGAATGTGTGTTTGTATTTGTGTTTGTTTGGATTTTATAGACAGCTAAACGGCTGAACCGATTTTTCTGAAATTTTCACAGTCTCTTCCTGTATGTCTCAAAGGAACTATAGGCTACTTTTTACTTCAATATTTTAAGTGGGCGACGTGCCACGCCCACATACAAAATAACTAGTAAAAGTCGCATATCTCGGAAACTGCAAGAGCTACAGTCCTCAAATTTTGTATGCAAAACTTTGTGAAAGTCACTGTAGTAAGTATTCATATTATTATTTAGAGCAAATTACCAAGATCTGCAACATGAAATGGGTTACAATCCACAAGATTTAGAGCAGACGTCGGCGCTAGTATTGTTCTGACAACGAAGATTTTCGGCAAATTACATGTACACAACACGATCGCAGACGAACTTCTAAACAAGAGCATCAAAAATACAAATATTTTATTTAATTGCTTGACAGCGTTCAACAAAGCAGGCTGATGTCGCTTTGTTAAAGAAATTGCAAACACAACTTGAAAAAACAATAACAACTTGTAAAAACAACGTACACCCTAAATAATTTTCAACAATGAAATAAATAAGTTCATCTTGTTTCATTCTTTTTTTGTACATTTTAATTTGAAATGTTGTTTCTATGTGAAGAAATTATCATTCTTATGTACATTGATTACATTTTCTTTATAAATATTCGCATTTTACAGTAATGCAATTTAATCTTCAAAATTATAAATAACCAAATATTTTTTTCAGTGCAATTTCATTGAAAAAATGCCAATATTGTGTGTGTAGTGGTGATTTTTTTATCTGCCTCTCTATACGGCGGTATATGATTTAGAGAATTAGGTGGCAGAAAATTTACCGCATCTACAACCAGAGTAGAGAATGGCATACAATACAATAATGTCAATAATTACAAACCAAAAAGGAGGATTTTATTTCATTGATGCGCCAGGAGGAACCGGAAAAACCTTTCTCATCTCATTGATTTTATCTAAAGTTCGATCACAAAAGAGTATTGTTTTAGCCATTGCTTCATCAGGTATTGCAGCAACACTTTTAGATGGAGGCATAACTGCGCATTCTGCACTCAAATTACCATTGAACACTCAATTTTCTAAAGATTATCGGTTGTATTCATAAAAAGTTAATTTAGGTTTATTAAACATTATTAAGCAAAATCCACGAAAATGGTATTCATAAACGTCAAATAGCTTAAAATACCTTCAATAAACCAATGACAAATAGAAAAAAATTATTGTACGCTCGACCCTACTTTAAGCCAACAATAAGTTGAATTCTTACAAATTTTGGCTTTTAAGTCTAAAGTGTACTTTTAAGTCTAAAGTGTACTTTAACTATTGTGTGATTTAAATCTAAAATAAGCATTTTTTATGAATGCAACTGTATGCATTTAATGTTAAGAAAAATAGACAGTGGTTATTGAGCGTGCTTTACTGGCACCCAAGAACATTGACGTTAATTGTATCAATAATAGTATTTTGAATAGAAACTTTTGCAGGATCACACAATCAAAGGAAGAGTTAATAAATTGTGTTTTTCCAAATCTTCAACGTAATTTCAAAAATAGGCAGTGGTTACGTGAGCGTGCTTTACTGGCACCCAAAAACATTGACGTTAATTGTATCAAAAATATTATTTTGAATAGAATCGATGGTATTTTAAAAACATATAAATCCATCGATACTGTTACAAATAATGATGATGTCGTCAATTATCCTGTAGAATTTTTGAATACACTTGATTTACCAGGCTTTCCACTCCACGAACTGAAGTTGAAAATTGGCGTTCCAATTATTTTATTGCGAAATATTGATATCGAGTACCATTCAAAGACGTGGTGTTCTTTGAATGGTACTCGATTAACAGTTATGAAATTAATGAACAACGTAATCGAAGCAACGATTATAACTGGCCAATATGAAGGAACGGATGTCTTACTACCTCTAATCTCAATGACAACATCGGAAATGCCATTCGTCTTTAAACAGTTGCAATTTCCTATACGTTTGGCATTCGCGATGACAATAAACAAATCTCAGGGTCAATTCCTGCAAGTGTGTGGAATAAATCTCGAAAATCCATGTTTCTCACATGGTCAGCTTTATGTTGCATGCTTGCTAGTTGGGAAACCTTCAGATTTGTATATCTACGCGCCTGAGGGGAAAACGAAAGATATTGTATATCCCAAGGCTTTAGAATAGGAAATAATTATATAATTATTAAGAAAAATTTCAATTGTAAGTATTATACTTTAGTAATTTTGTAATATATTGTAAATTTATTTCTAGGAATCTATATATATAACAAGTAAGAGTGCTATGTTCGGCTGTGCCGAATCTTATATACCCTTCACCACAATGTATTTAAAAACAAGTAAGAAAGTATAGTCGGGCGTGGCCGACCATATGATACCCTACAGCAGTTATGAATATTAAATGTGATTTATTTTTCATAATAAAGCATTTATCTTCAATATTCCCTTGTTCCGATTACATTTATGGATGAAAAACTTATTTTCTGAAGGAGGCTTTATATGGGGGCTAGGGGGCAAATATGGACCAAGCCCGATAAAATTTTGTGAATATATTTATATTTACATAATATTTTATTGTGCTGAATTTCATCGCGATATTTGTGTTTATAAGATAATTTGGGACATTCAAGTAATTTTCAGAAGGGGACTTTGTATGGGCAGAACTGCGCAGTCTGCACTCAAATTACCATTGAAAACTCAATTTTCTATGCATGTAATGTTAAGAAAAATTCTTCAATGGGTAAAATCTGTGTAAAAAATATTATGGTTTTGGAGAGTGACAAATAAATATTAATAAAGTTTTCCTAAACAAAAAATTTCAATATGTTTTGAGTATTTTTTATTTTATATCGACAGGAGTAGCAACGCACTACGGGTTTTAGCTAGTCTATATATAAAAATGAATGTGTGTTTGTATTTGTGTTTGTTTGGATTTTATAGACAGCTAAACGGCTGAACCGATTTTTCTGAAATTTTCACAGTCTCTTCCTGTATGTCTCAAAGGAACTATAGGCTACTTTTTACTTCAATATTTTAAGTGGGCGACGTGCCACGCCCACATACAAAATAACTAGTAAAAGTCGCATATCTCGGAAACTGCAAGAGCTACAGTCCTCAAATTTTGTATGCAAAACTTTGTGAAAGTCACTGTAGTAAGTATTCATATTATTATTGAGAGCAAATTACCAAGATCTGCAACATGAAATGGGTTACAATCCACAAGATTTAGAGCAGACGTCGGCGCTAGTATTGTTCTGACAACGAAGATTTTCGGCAAATTACATGTACACAACACGATCGCAGACGAACTTCTAAACAAGAGCATCAAAAATACAAATATTTTATTTAATTGCTTGACAGCGTTCAACAAAGCAGGCTGATGTCGCTTTGTTAAAGAAATTGCAAACACAACTTGAAAAAACAATAACAACTTGTAAAAACAACGTACACCCTAAATAATTTTCAACAATGAAATAAATAAGTTCATCTTGTTTCATTCTTTTTTTGTACATTTTAATTTGAAATGTTGTTTCTATGTGAAGAAATTATCATTCTTATGTACATTGATTACATTTTCTTTATAAATATTCGCATTTTACAGTAATGCAATTTAATCTTCAAAGTTATAAATAACCAAATATTTTTTTCAGTGCAATTTCATTGAAAAAATGCCAATATTGTGTGTGTAGTGGTGATTTTTTTATCTGCCTCTCTATACGCCGGTATATGATTTAGAGAATTAGGTGGCAGAAAATTTACCGCATCTACAACCAGAGTAGAGAATGGCATACAATACAATAATGTCAACAATTACAAACCAAAAAGGAGGATTTTATTTCAATGATGCGCCAGGAGGAACCGGAAAAACCTTTCTCATCTCATTGATTTTATCTAAAGTTCGATCACAAAAGAGTATTGTTTTAGCCATTGCTTCATCAGGTATTGCAGCAACACTTTTAGATGGAGGCATAACTGCGCATTCTGCACTCAAATTACCATTGAACACTCAATTTTCTAAAGATTATCGGTTGTATTCATAAAAAGTTAATTTAGGTTTATTAAACATTATTAAGCAAAATCCACGAAAATGGTATTCATAAACGTCAAATAGCTTAAAATACCTTCAATAAACCAATGACAAATAGAAAAAAATTATTGTACGCGCGACCCTACTTTAAGCCAACAATAAGTTGAATTCTTACAAATTTTGGCTTTTAAGTCTAAAGTGTACTTTTAAGTCTAAAGTGTACTTTAACTATTGTGTGATTTAAATCTAAAATAAGCATTTTTTATGAATGCAACTGTATGCATTTAATGTTAAGAAAAATAGGCAGTGGTTATTGAGCGTGCTTTACTGGCACCCAAGAACATTGACGTTAATTGTATCAATAATAGTATTTTGAATAGAAACTTTTGCAGGATCACACAATCAAAGGAAGAGTTAATAAATTGTGTTTTTCCAAATCTTCAACGTAATTTCAAAAATAGGCAGTGGTTACGTGAGCGTGCTTTACTGGCACCCAAAAACATTGACGTTAATTGTATCAAAAATATTATTTTGAATAGAATCGATGGTATTTTAAAAACATATAAATCCATCGATACTGTTACAAGTAATGATGATGTCGTCAATTATCCTGTAGAATTTTTGAATACACTTGATTTACCAGGCTTTCCACTCCACGAACTGAAGTTGAAAATTGGCGTTCCAATTATTTTATTGCGAAATATTGATATCGAGTACCATTCAAAGACGTGGTGGTCTTTGAATGGTACTCGATTAACAGTTATGAAATTAATGAACAACGTAATCGAAGCAACGATTATAACTGGCCAATATGAAGGAACGGATGTCTTACTACCTCGAATCTCAATGACAACATCGGAAATGCCATTCGTCTTTAAACAGTTGCAATTTCCTATACGTTTGGCATTCGCGATGACAATAAACAAATCTCAGGGTCAATTCCTGCAAGTGTGTGGAATAAATCTCGAAAATCCATGTTTCTCACATGGTCAGCTTTATGTTGCATGCTTGCTAGTTGGGAAACCTTCAGATTTGTATATCTATGCGCCTGAGGGGAAAACGAAAGATATTGTATATCCCAAGGCTTTAGAATAGGAAATAATTATATAATTATTAAGAAAAATTTCAATTGTAAGTATTATACTTTAGTAATTTTGTAATATATTGTAAATTTATTTTTAGGAATCTATATATATAACAAGTAAGAAATTATAGTCGGGCGTGGCCGACCATATGATACCCTACACCAGTTATAAATATTAAATGTGATTTATTTTTCATAATAAAGCATTTATCTTCAATATTCCCTTGTTCCGATACATTTAAGCAATTTATGGATGAAAAACTAATTTTCTGAAAGTGGCTTTATATGGGGGCTAGGGGCAAATATAGACCAAGCCCGATAAAATTTTGTGAATATATTTATATTGACATAATATTTTATTGTGCTGAATTTCATCGCGATATTTGTGTTTATAAGCTAATTTGGGACATTCAAGTAATTTTCTGAAGGGGACTTTGTATGGGAGCTAGGGTCAAATGTGGCCCGATCTTTATGAAATTTGGCAGGATTATCAAGACTTCTATAAAACTTAGTTGTGCCGTATTTTATCGATATATCTGTATATTTAACATAATTATGAGCTCAGAAGCCCTTTTCGGGGGGTTCTGTTCTATGGGGGCTAGGTGAAATAATGGACCGATCTTAACCATTTTCAATAGGCTTCGTCCTTAGGTCAAATAAAACGTGCGTGCCAAATTTCATCCAATTATCTTGAAAATTGCGACCTGTACCTTGCGCACAAGGTTTACATGGACAGCCAGCCAGCCAGACGGACGGACGGACATAGCTTAATCGACTCAGAAAACGATTCTAAGCCGATTGGTATACTTTAAGGTGGGTCTAGGACGAATATTTTTGTATGTTACAAACATCAGCACAAATCCAATATACCCTCCCCACTAAAGTGGTGTAGGGTATAACAAGTAAGAGTGCTATATTCGGCTGTGCCGAATCTTATATACCCTTCACCACAATGTATTTAAAAACAAGTTAGAAAGTATAGTCGGGCGTGGCCGACCATATGATACCCTACAGCAGTTATGAATATTAAATGTGATTTATTTTTCATAATAAAGCATTTATCTTCAATATTCCCTTGTTCCGATACATTTAAGCAATTTATGGATGAAAAACTTATTTTCTGAAGGAGGCTTTATATGGGGGCTAGGGGCAAATATGGACCAAGCCCGATAAAATTTTGTGAATATATTTATATTTACATAATATTTTATTGTGCTGAATTTCATCGCGATATTTGTGTTTATAAGATAATTTGGGACATTCAAGTAATTTTCAGAAGGGGACTTTGTATGGGAGCTAGGGTCAAATGGGGCCCGATCTTTATGAAATTTGGCAGGGTCATCAAGACTTAGTTGTGCCGTATTTTATCGATATATCTGTATATTTAACATAATTATGAGCTCAGAAGCCCTTTTCGGGGGGTTCTGTTCTATGAGGGCTAGGTGAAATAATGGACCGATTTTAACCATTTTCAATAGGCTTCGTCCCTAGGTCAAGTAAAACGTGCGTGCCAAATTTCATCCAATTATCTTGAAAATTGCGACCTGTACCTTGCGCACAATGTTTACATGGACAGGTAGCCAGCCAGCCAGACGGACGGACATAGCTTAATCGACTCAGAAAACGATTCTAAGCCGATTGGTATACTTTAAGGTCTAAGACGAATATTTTTTTATGTTACAAACATCAGCACAAATCCACAAATATATATTTCTCAAAATTCATAACAAGTAGAAAAGTATAGTCGGGCATGGCCGACCATATAATACCCTACACCATGAGTATATTTTAAAAATTTTTATTTTTCACAAAGAAACTTTTATGTTGAGTTTTACCTTAATTCCAAAGTATTTAAGCAATTTATTGATAAAAACCAAATTTTCTAAATGAGGCTTTATATAGGAGTATAGGTCAAACATGGGCCGATCCTCATTAAATTTGGGAAAAGGCTATATTTTTAAATAACAGTTAATTATGTTGAGTTTCATTGCGATACAAATGGTAACAAGTCAATTTTAGACGTTTAAGACATTTTTTGAATGGGGATTTGTATGGGGGCTAGGGTCAAATAAGGGGCGATCATTACGAAAATCTGCAGTGTCATTTATACTTATATAAAACTTATTTGTGCCAATTTATAGAGAGATAATAGTATATTTGACGAAATTATGGCATAAAAAGCCCAAATCGAGAGGTATGGTTGTATGGGGGCTAGGTGAAATAATTTATCGATTTCAACCATTTTCAATAGGCTTCGTCCTTGTGCCAAAAAACATGCTTGGTCCAAATTTCATTAAATTATCTTGAAAATTGCGGCCTGTACCTTGCGCACAAGGTTTACATGGACAGCCAGCCAGCCGGACAGACGGACCTAGGGACGAAGCCCATTGAAAATGGTTAAAATCGGTCCATTATTTCACCTAGCCCCCATAGAACAGAACCCCCCGAAAAGGGCTTCTGAGCTCATAATTATGTTAAATATACAGATATATCGATAAAATTCGGCACAACTAAGTTTTATAGAAGTCTTGATGACCCTGCCAAATTTCATAAAGATCGGACCCCATCTGACCCTAGCTCCCATACTAAGTCCCCTTCAGAAAATTACTTGAATGTCCAAAATTAACTTATAAACACAAATATCGCTATGAAATTCAGCACAATAAAATATTATGTAAATATAAATATATTCACAAAATTTTATCGGGCTTGGTCCATATTTGCCCCTAGCCCCCATATAAAGCCTCTTTCAGAAAATAAGTTTTTCATCCATAAATTGCTTAAATGTATCGGAACAAGGGAATATTGAAGATAAATGCTTTATTATGAAAAATAAATCACATTTAATATTCATAACTGGTGTAGGGTATTATATGGTCGGCCACGCCCGACTATACTTTCTTACTTGTTTTACTTAAGAACGAAAAAAATCAGACTAAAACATGGAAATAAAAATTTTTCCTGTTTTTTCGCCTTTTCTCCTATTTCGAAACGGAACTTTGCTACATAATAATAATATTTCAGACACTTTATAAGCTTAAGCAGAAATGGTTTTGCGCGAGTATAGACAATAATTAGTATTTATTCCCAAAAGTAGGAATTTTGTCTCTTTTTCATCCACATACCCCTTCTTGCCCCTTCTTATCCAAGTTTTAGAAAACAATATAGTATATCACACCATACACCTATATATATACCCAGCAAAAACTCGGTAATGGGTTGTACTTCCATAACCACTTACTTTTCAAAGACTACTACTTACCGTCTGCATTACTTAGAAGTACTTTAGTAATGACTTTCTTCTAATCTGATATAGAAGTACTTTATTTTCGGCTTTGTTATTTTGTTTGCACATTTTATTTAATTGCGTGTTAAAAATTGTGTTTTACAAAAAAGAAAACAAAATTAGTTTTGTATATGAAATCCATTATTTGACGCGCAATAAAATAGCTAAGCAGTGGTGCAGTGAGTAGAACATTTGACTAACAAACCAAAGTCCCTGGTTCGTATTCTAGCTGGCTATTCTAGCCTCCACCACCATCAGTGGTGATAGAGGGTATATATAACTTTGTCATTCCGTGTGTAACACCAAGAAATATTTATCTGAGACCCAACAGTATATATATTATTGGACCTTATGAAATTCTGAGTCGATCTAGCTATGTCCGTCTGTCTGTCTGTATAAAACATTCTCACGTTAACACGAAGCAACAAAAATTAACGAAATTCTCCCAAAATATTTACTATTGTCCTAGGCAGTTTGATATTGAAAATTAGCAAAATCGGTTCACATCGGGAAAAGTTATAAATCAAAATTTTAAACAACTCCGAAAAAAATAAGCATTTTTTACAGATTTGATGTAATTTTCACGAAAACTATGTAATATAATTGCATGTAAATCATCATACATTTGATTCTGCACAAGGGGTTGAATTCTGCTGAAAATTGGCGGAATCGGTCTACAATTTCATATACCTCCTATACAATAGTACATATTCCCGGAAAATGAGTTTATTGTTAATAACTTCCGTCAGAATGTTGATATCTTCACAAAATTTTACAAGTTAAAATCTTATGAGAATGAAATTCATTCAGAGAAAAAATGTTCAGGATCGGTCTATAATTGGACATAGCTCCCATACAAGGTCCCTCCCGAAGATCACTTAAACTCGCATAACTCATTACTATATTAAGATATCCATATAAAATTTGGTACAAGTATTGTTCTTATATACAGAAATATTACTTTGTAATTGTTTTCCGATCGGTCCTTAATTGGTCATAGCTCCCATACAACTCATTACTAAATTAATATATCCATATAAAATTTAGTACAAGTATTGTTCTAATATACAGAAATATTACTGTGACATTTTTTCCGATCGGTCCATAATTGGTCATAGCTCCCACACAAGGTCCTCTCCAGAAAATCACTTAAACGCACATAACTCATTACTTAATTAAGATAACCATATAAAATTTGGTACAAGTATTGTTCTTATATTGGTCATAGCTTCCAAACAACTAATTACTAAATTAATGTATCCATATAAAATTTGGTACAAGTATTGCTCTTATATACAGAAATTTTACTGTGAAATTTTTTTCGATCGGTCCTTATTTGGTCATAGCTCCCATACAAGGTTCCCTTCCTTGTATGGGAGCTATAACTCATTACTAAATATTTATATCGATACGTTTAGCACAAATATTACTCTTATATACATAAATCACACTATAAAATTTGTTCACGTTCGGTCCATATTTGGTCATAGCTCGCATACAAGGACACCTCCAGAAAATCAATATTATGCCCAATATTCATTACCAACTAATGATATAGATACAGAATTTAGCCAACATTTTGTCTTTATATACATTAATTTTACTGTGAAATTTTTTACGATCGGATGATAATTGGTCATAACTCAATACAAGGTCCTTCTACGAAAATCTCTTAAACGCACATCATTACCAAATAATGATATAGATACAGAATTTAGCCAACATTTTGTCTTTATATACATTAATTTTACTGTGAAATTTTTTACGATCGGATGATAATTGGTCATAACTCAATACAAGGTCCTTCTACGAAAATCTCTTAAACGCACATTACTCATTACCAAATAAAGCTATTGATACAAAATTTTGCACAAATATTAGTTTTGTATACAAATATTATTTTTTAAGATTTCTTTACGATCGGTTCATAATATGGGTGCGATCGTTCCAATACAAGGTTCCCTTCCGAAAATCAGTTAAACAGACATTACTTATTACTAAATTACGATATAGATATAAAATTTGACTGAAATATAGCCTTCATATCCAGAAATGGTACTTAAAGATATCTCCCATACTAGGTCCTGACCCGAAAATTTGAATTTCCTTAAATCTTTCACACAAATTATTAAATATCGCTAAATCATATCTTAAGGCGCTTTAAAAATATAAAAGAAAATGGAGTTTGTAATGTTCAATAAATCTTGCAATTGTAACAGATTTAAGCTGTTTAAATCTTGGGGTTTTTCTATTTAACACATGAGAAAACTTATTTCTACAAATATTTGATCAATTAAACAAGTATTAATATAAAAGTAGCTGGTGGAGGGTATTTAAGATTCGGTTGAGTCGAATAAAGCACTTTAACTTGTTTCTACTCTAAAGCCAAAATATTATAAACTATGATTTTGATAGTCTCAGACATATGTACATACTAGCTACGCGTACCCGGCGTTGCCCGGGTTTCTTCTAAAATAAAGAGAATAGTATTCTGTCTGTAATGACTATACTTTTTTTAATAGATGTCCAAATTTAGCTTATTATGATAAAATAGTTATTATATTTTTCTGCATTTTTTTAATACTTAAAGTCAATTTCTGGACAAAATGTCCCTTAAAAATTTACAAATTGAAAAAGAGCTTTAATTAGGAAATTTTTACTAATTTGTAGAAACATTAGGATAGTTTTTTTTTAGAAATTATACTGAAATCAGCATTCTCAATCACTGGTAGGAAACAAAGGACACTTTCAAATTAGTTGTTTTATTTTTCCCATGTGCAGTTAATTTAAAGAAATGTTCAGTTTAAATTCGGTCACACTGTACTTTGAATTGTAGTGCCCCTGGTGTATAGAGACAAAAGGCTTCGTGGCATTTTATTAACTACGTACCATTAACCGTACAAAATTTCAAGCGATTTTCTTTCTATTTGAAAAAGTACAGGCAATTGAAGAAACTCTGAAACGATTATGAAACATTCTGCACAAAATTATGAAAAATTTGGAAGATTTCAAATTCCTTTAAAAATAACAAAATTAAGTTTTTTCTGTTCTAAAAAATATGAAGGATCCTTGAATCTTGACAAACAAATCTTGTTTGACAAACAATTTTGAGTAGTTCATTAAAGAGTAAAACCACCGTTTTTATCTCATCATTGTTTTTCAAAAATACATCCATTTATACAAAAGTATGTTTAAACATATTATTTTTATGCATTAGCTTTTATACATCCACACTAAAGTTTTGACTGAATTTAGATACCACTTATTAAATCAGAAGAAATAAAGGTCAAATATCGTTAGATGTACAAAGCAGATACCCAAATAATTTTACTTATTAAAATATCCACTTCTTCCTCTAATTAAAGTAAATTTCGGAATTTGTAAATGGTAAATGGAAAATGTGTGCTGGAGTTATTCAAAATTATTATTTAATTTGAAAAGCTTAGAATAAATACGGCGCTACATACAGAAAAAGTTGTGCAGCATTTTTGGTTCATAATTTTCTAAAAGTATAAAAAGATATCGAAAGATCAATTTATCTAAATTTTATATGAACAATGCTTTCTATGCATCGTTTGAGAGGTCTACCTATATAAGATTTGCAAAAGTGCTGTCTTTCGGGACACTCTAATGAGTAGTCAAATACATATCTTTATGGTTTTTTAGATTTGAGCTGCATTTGAAAAGTGGAAACCGAATTTATATCAAGATAATTTTTTGATGGCATATTTACCTGATCATAGATTTTTATTGTTATCTCGATTAACAATAAATTTAAATTTTTTATTTTTGATATAAGACTCGATTTTTATAGAAAATATGAGTGATTACGGATCTTTATTGTTTTCTCAAATTGAGAGTTATTTAAAGTAATTTTCTAAAGAGTTATATAAATAGAAATTTTAAGGGGAGATGTGAATTTTCTAGACAGATTTAGGTGGTAAAGGAAGGAACCACAGCCGATTTAAAATTCGAATTTAAGTGAAAATGTAATATGAATATATTATTTTCCCTATTTTAGAAGCGGGTTTTGTTCAGTAGTTTTTATTCTGCATACAAATGTGGCATCGTAGACATTCATTTAGGATCTAATAAAGATTCTGTTTTAAAATAGTTATTTTCTGAGAATACAGAGCAGATTACAGGTTTCTAGATAAAAATAGTTTTCCGGTGGAAAACGCTTAAGATGAAAATCGATTTTTGATAATAATTTAAATTGAATACAGATTTTTATTTTACCTAATCGTAAAGTTAGTTAAGGATCTACAAACATTTTAGAGTTTTCATATAAAAATAAATTTTTGATTAAAAATTTAATTAAAAAATAATTCTCATATACTATGAAAATTATATATCATGTTCTTTAGCATTATAAATGTAACAAAAAGTGGACGGAAAAAGGACATTGGATTTCAATAAGATCACAACAGGCCCGAAATTAGTGCTATAGGTGTATTTCTTCGGATTTGGTGTATTAAACATTCTCTTCCTCAAACACTGTATGTTGCCAAATTTCTTAAAAATCGGTTCATGTTTTTTTTATATTTAGCCTAGAAATTTGGTGTTATAGCAGTTATTCAAAAAGTGAACATAAAAATATAGAGTTTTTTTATACCCTCCACCACCATCAGTGGTAATAGATGGTATATATAACTTCGTCATTCCATGTGTAACACCAAGAAATACTCATCTGAGACCCAACAAAGTATATATGTTCTTGATCCTTATAAAATTCTGAGTCGATTTAGCTATGTCCGTCCGTCCGTCTGTCTGTCTGTGTAAAACACGCTCACGTTGAAACCAAGCAATAGAAATTCACGAAATTCACCTAAAACATTCTTTATCTTCCGGTACAGTTTGATATTGAAAATCAGTAAAATCAGTTCACGGCGAAAAAAATAAAGCTTTTTCCCAATTCTTAATTAGTTTTCTCAGAAACTACCAAAGATATTTCAATGAATTTTGTCACACAGTATTTGTTCAAGTATGTTCAAACTCATAACAATTGTTCCAATATTTCCCATAGCCCCCATACAAAGGTGTATATTCCCGGATATAAGTTTATCGTTAATAACTCCCTCAAATATATCGGTATCAACACAAAATTTTGTACATACAAATATAATATGAATAGAAATCATCATAAATAGAAATCAAATCATAGCTCCCCTGTAAGGTCCACTTCCAAAAATCACCTAAACACACATATTTCATTGACAAATAAAGCTTTTGTGATAAAATTCGAACTGAATATGTTTTGTGTACATACAAATCATTCTACCAGATTTCTTTTCGGATCGGTCCATTATTAGTCATAGCTCCCATATAATGCCTACTTCCGAAAATCACTTAAACGCACATATTTAATTGTCAAATAAAGGTATCTTGATAAAATTCGACACAAATATGTTTCGTCTATATATGAATCACTCTGCGAAATTTTTTACGGATTAGACCATAATTGGTCATAGCTCCCATATAGGGTCCACTTCCGAAAATCATTTAAAGGCATATGGTTCATATCGATATAAAATTCAACTTGAATATGTTTTGTATACGTATAAATCATTCTAACAATTTTTCCCCGGATCGGTCCATTATTGGTCATAGCTCCCATATAAGGCTCTCTTCCGAAAATCATTTAAACTCACATATTTCATTGTTAAATATTTCATTTCATCATTATTTTATTTAGCCTATTGTTCTACTTTAGAATAGAACTATTAGTGTTCTAAATTTCATGTAAATCGGTTCAGTAGTTTGTCCGTGAAAGCGTAACAAACAGACTTTCTCTTTCATATAATTATAGGATAAGGGTAGTTTTATAAAAAGTGGGCGTAGAAAGGGCGTGGCATGGGATCAAGTTCTTATATAGCCTATAGTTCTTTCCAAGCTTATACCTATCGGTATGCAAAATTTCAGGTTAATCGGTATAGTAGTTTTTGCATATTGTGATGGCAAAATTGGTGTAATAATAGATTCACAAAAAGTGGATGTAAAAAGGGGCATGGCATCCGATCAAGATCTTATATAGCCTATTGTTCCTTTTGGGGTTCCTATTGTTCCTATTAGCGGTCCAAATTTCATGTAAATCGGTATAGTAGTTTTGCCGTGAAAGCGTAACAAACAAACACACAAACAAACAGTCTGTTTTATATTTATATATAGGATAGGATTAAATTTTCTTTTATATTTTTATAGCGCCCTAAAATATGCTTTAACGATATTTAATTATGTGCATGTATGCATGTGTTTGAAAGATTTAAGGATTTTCAAAATACATGTATATAATTTTGTTCTACACAAATTGATAAAGCAACTAGTTAAATACGGTTAAAGTGCTTTTAGTGGCAGGACCTAGTATGGGAGATATGACCAATTATAGACTGATCGTAAAAAATTCTTTAAGCAAAATTTCTGTACATAAAAGCTAAGTTAGGGAAAAACTATCACTTTATGCTTTAAGTCAAGAATTATTCTTTCTCCTAAGTTAAATATGTATATTATAGTTTTACCTAACTAGATAGTATTAGAATTAATATTTTGGAATCTTTTAGCTTTGTAAATTTGAAGAAAAAAAAATTGTGAAGTAATCTCTTAGTGATGAGTAAAATGAGTAAAATTTTTTCATTTCGTAAATGCAATGTTATGTTATTTAAATCAACGAAATTTTTATATTTCTGAATGTTGAAAAATTTCAGAAATTGATCTATGGACATAAAGCACATTTTTGAGTTTACTCTAACGGGAGAATACTTAAGTATAATGTTATGAAACCACTTAAAACCCCGGGCAACGCCGGGTACAAAAATGTAGTATTATAATATTTTAAAGATTTCCAAACATTTCGGTTAACCGGTTTTTTATTCTCGGTTAACCGACAAACCGGTTTTCTAGAAATGGTAAATTTTCGGTTAACCGAAAAACCGATTTTTCCAAAAGTCGGTTTTTTATAAACACTATATGGGAGGTTCAAATTTGCTAGTCCGCCAATTTATTACCAACATGTTCACATTGATGTCAAAGTAGTTTTGCTCTAATAGTTTCCCAGACATTTAATTCTATTTAATTCATGTGGGAAACCCCCTCTAATAAAGGTCCTCCCATTTTCCTCAACATGTTCAAATAAATGTTAAATTTCTTCGTGGAAAATTTGAAGATGTTAGGTCTAGTTTCCCGGACGAACGACAACGCTAAATTAAGGATTTTGAAAAATTTAAGGATTTTAGCTCTAATAGTTTTTCAGATATACGAATTTATCTATTTAATTCATATGGGGCGTTCCAAGCCTCCTGATGAAAGTTCGTCCTTTTTCCCCAAAATATTCATATGAATAATAAAGTTCTTCGTGCAAAATTTTATGATGCTAGCTCTATTAGTTTCCCAGATAAACGAATTTTTGTATTTTTTATTCATATGGGAGGAGCAGTGTCCCCCCATTGGTAGTCCGCCAATTTATTACCCAAAATGTTTACATGAATGTTAAAGTTCTTCATACACATAACTTATTACCAAATAGTGATACCCATAAAAGATTTGGCATACATACTATTTTTTTTTTTCTCTTACACCCATAAACTAGATTTTTATACCCGGCGTTGCCCGGGGTTTTAAGTGGTTTCATAACATTATACTTAAGTATTCTCCCGTCAGAGTAAACTAAAAAATCTGCTTTATGTCCATAGATCAATTTCTGAAAATTTTCAACATTCAGAAATATAAAAATTTCGTTGACTTTAAAAACATAAGATTAAGCATTTACGAAATAAAAAAATTACTCATTTTACCCTTCACTAAGAGATTACTTCACAAATTTTTTGCCAATTTATAAAGCTAAAAGATTCCAAAATTATAATTCTAATATGTACTATCTAGTTTGGTAAAACTATGTAGTTAGGTAAAACTATTTAACTTAGGAGAAAGAATAATTCTTGACTTAAAACATAAAGTGCTAATATTTCCCTAGCTCTTCATGCTTCAAAAAATGTTGAAGGTCTCCTTATGAATAAACTCCTTACAATTTCTTTGTGATCTTATAAAGCTATAAAAGAGATTACATTGAATTTGAACAATATTTATAAAAGGTACCAACACAGTACTAAAAATACTACCCATACTACCCTCTTTCTCCATTGAATTATTCAAATTTATGTATTTTGTTTAAAATATTTTGTATCATTTCAGAAATTGATGTTGTAGAACATTTATTAAGAAAATCACGGCAGAGAGGAACCTTTTCCTCTTTAATGATGTTTTGCAAAAATATTTTTTGACCGATTACGGAAAAATATTAATGAAAAATATATATTTCTCAAATTTCATAAAAGTACAAAAAATGTAGCAAAGGAACACATTTAGCCGTTTAGTTTGAATTTCTTTTTCCTGTTTTTCCCTCTAGGAGTGGACTTTCGAATACACATATCTCTGAAACTAAAAACTCATCGTCTAAAATAGTTTTACTTTAGAACGAAAAAATAAACAGACTTAAAACATAGTAGTAAAATTTTTTTTTTTTTTTTTTCGCCTTTTCTCCTATTTCGAAACGGAACTTTGCTACATAATACATATTTCAGACACTTTAAAGCAGCCAAGCGCAGAAAGAGAGACGCTAAGAAACTGTTATTGTAGTGGTGAGAAAATACTAAAAAGCACTTAGAAAAAATATTGCCTAATTACGGTTGTTGTGATCAAATTTCATAACAAGTAAAATAGTAAATTTTACAGATAAAACATATTCAAAGAAAAGAAAAATATATATTTCTTCACAAAGATAAAGTTTTTTATTTAAAATATGTTAAAAAAAGTATTAGAAATATTATTTTTATGTGTTTTCATTCTTATGCATTAGTAATTTTTTTTTTTTTGGGTGTACGAGTTTTTTTCAAGAAATTCTCTTGTTTACAAATTGTTTTGTTGTTTTTACAAATTGTTTTTGCAATTTTTGAAACAAAGCGACATCAACCTACTTTGTTGAATGCTGTTAAGCAACTGAAGATCATTTTTTGTATTTTTACGCTCTTGCTCAGTGTGACCAGGTCTCAAAAAATGTTGCGGCTAAATCCCATCCAAAATAATGCTAAAAAAATGCTAAATTGATTTTAAAATGCCAAAAAAAATGCTAAAATTTTGAAAGTGTTTGTAATTTATAACAAGTAATTTATAACAAGTAAGAAAGTATATTCTGCCGTGGTTGGCCATATGAGTATAAAATTTGATTTATTTTTCGTAATAAATCATTTATGTTGAATTGAACCTTGGTTCCGATATATTTAAACTAATTTTCTGAGAAAGGCTTTATACATTTGTATATGTATGGGGGCTAGGTAAAATAAAGGACGGACTTTAACCATTTTTAAAAGGTTTTGTCATTGGATCAAAAAGCATACTTGCTTATTGTTTTGAAAATTTCAACCTCTACCAGACGGTCAGACTTACATGGCTTAATCGATTCAGAAAATGATTCTTAACCGATTAGTATACTCAAACGTAGTATAGTGGAGTAGGGTAAAAAATTAAGTTCCGTGGTATTAAGATTAACAGAAATGCTGAAATTCTGAATGCAAAAATTACATTAAAACTCTATTAATTACACTAGTTGCTCATGGTATAAAACCTATATGTGTTTTCGGAAGGAAAAGTATAATATTTCTAGTTTTACCTTTTTTATATAAACAATTTTATTTGTCTTCCTCAAAACACTTTAAAAATGGTTTTCATGTCACAAAAATATTGAAAATTCCGTTGGAATAATTTTAAATCTCGGTGAATAGATGTCAGGTTTATAACTCATACTTCCAAGATTTTTTCGGAAAAATATATATGAGAATGTATGAAATGAATTGAGAGATATATTCAAATCCTTAAGTTTGTAATTCTGGAATAAATTGTCAATAATATTTTCGAAATTTATGTATTTTTTTTAATTAAAAAAAAACGTGACAACAAAATTACTAAAAATTTGGTAAAAATAAAAAGAACAGAAAGTAGGATGAGAAAGTCTTAATTATATATTATTGATTTTTTTCAATACTTATTTTCAATAAATTAACAAGAACTCCTGAAGGATGATAAAAATTAAAACCTCTTCATTTCGTATAGGAAAAAATAAAATTTGTTAATTAACCGTCATACATAGCCTTTTCCAAAATTATATGTTTCATTCCATGAGCAAACAAAAAGTATTAGTTTGTAAAATAGCGTTAATTTTAATTTAATCGCTAATCTTTCACCTAAAGGTTGGCCCTAAATATAATACATTAACAGTTAACATTACACATAACATTTTAAAATTTATTTTAGATTTGGATCAATGGGAATCATGGAAATAATGAACAAATCATTCATAATTTTATCTATGATGTCTGATGTCTATTAATTTTAACGAACTAATATCATAACTTGTATTAAAGCGAAATGTAATTTAGATGATAACTAGTAGTTAAATTTTAAATATATTTAATTAAAATATAATTAATTAATACAGTAGGGAATACAAAAGAAAACTACTACTTGACTTTTCTGCAACTAACTTTAAGTTAGTTAATAAAGAGTTGCCTTTAAGCTAATTTTTTAGTAACTAACTTTAAGCTAGTTGAAAAGTCATGCAGAGTCGGACAATTGACTACTGTGTAGGACATCGCCATGTTAAAATAGTCAGTTGTCTCCATTAAAAATAATCCAAGAATCAACCATAACTAGTTGATGAAAAAGTCGGCTTTTAATGCATTTATAGTTAGTTGAGTTGCTGGCAGGGTTATGCTGACGCTTCGTTGGCACACGTACACAATAAGCTTGCGTGTATTGGTGTGCCTGTGTTTAAGTGAAATGAAAACTTGTTTGTTGTTTTGTTTTAATACACGTAATGTGTTTGATGTTAATTGGGAAAATTGTTTTTTTTTTATAAAAAATATGGATGGTTAAAAATAATTGTTTAATTATAAAAAACATTAAAAAAATGAAAGAGAATTATACATTTTTATAGATAATATTCATTATTTATAAAAATATTTAGTTTTTTATGAAATTACATTTTATTTTTCCACGCTTTATTGATAAAAATTATTGAAATAATTTATTAATGTATGTTTATGTACATTAAAGGTGTATTTGCACGAAAAATATTTTATTTTGTTTATGAACAATTTTTGCAGTGTACAAATACTAAATGTTGACTTGAATACGGTTCTCTGCTGCTTAATACACACAATAAATACTTGATAGTATGTGTCTGCCCACCACTGCCCAGCAGTTCGGGCCAGGGATGGAAAATGAGATTTTGTGTCAGTATCAAAAAATATTTCAGAGGGTACTTTTTTGGATCTCAAAGTACTAAAATATTTTTTTTGCTAAATGATGGCAATTTCTTAACTACATTTACATTTAATTTTTTTTAACAATCCATAACAGAAGTAGAAAGGCATTATATGTTAATATGATGAATCCTTGTCCGTCCCTCAATGTTCACCTTTTACATCTCAAATATTAGCCCGATATTGAACTATGTAAATATATTAAATTTAAAGCTGTCATGATATAATTTACTATATTTTAAAAAATTCGGCATTAATTAAAATCAGGCCACATTTCGCCATATAAAAGGACGAATTTAGAATTTCAACTAAATGCTAATAATTGAGCTACAAGTATTAGTATCGACTGTTCATTGTCAATAAATCGCTTAAATATGTGTTATTGAATTAACATCCGTCGTGGGACCTTAAATAGGATATTTACTCGTACATCCGATTCTGCTTAGTTTCGAAATGCTTACTTTCAAAACATAGCGTTTTATAGTAGATTGAATCCTTCGAGATAAGATTAATATTCATAGAATGTCAATCAAGATAAAAATATGTACAACTTTATTAGCCGTTTATAATTTTATTATTATTTTTTTTAGAAAAAACGGCTTTTAGTTGATGCATTTTTGAGAATTTTATATAACAATGTGCTAAAACACTCTTGGAATTTAAAATTTGAAATTTTAAATATACTTTAACCTGTTATTTTTTTTATCGAAACGATATATTAAAGGTTTTCATACAAAAATTCTTTATCTATCTGTCTGGCCCTGAGAGTATCAAATAAGACTCGGGAGTACAACGGTACTTTTGAACATCAAATAGTATCAAAAAAAGTACCATCGTACCAATTTTGCCATCCCTGGTTCGGGCGGACAGTCCCGAACTCCCTATTTAGCCTACCACATTGGGTTACCCCTAGCCACCGACTGTCCAGGTGACTAGCTATTTTAACATGTGCATGTCCTACGAGGAAGTCAATCGTCACCCCATAGGTTACAAAAAGACAGACAAGTGTTTTTTAAGTGTCCCCTCTCTCGCTTACAAAGGGGACACTAAAGTGACGATTACCTTCACCCTCGTTTACAAAGAGTACATCCGTGACGAAAAACGAATTAGAGCCCACCAGGTGGTTTAACATAAGTGGAAATCACTGTCTTTTCCCTATGCATTGACTCTTTGTCGAACTGCAGGGTGCTTAAAGGCTTAATTAGAAATGTTTTTGCTTGAGTATAGACAATAATTAGTATTTACTCTCAAAAGTACGAATTTTGTCACTTTTTCATTCACAAAACAATATAGCCTATCACACCATACACCTATATATCTAACTATGTTTCAAATTTAAAGAAAATCGTTCCAGCCGTTTAAGTGTAATTAAAAACATTATGCGCACGCTACAGGTCGCAATTTGCAATTTGATGAAATTTGGCACATATTCTTGCAAGGACGAATCCTATTGAAAATGGTTAAAATCGGACCATTATTTCGCATAACCCCAATATTGAATATTGCTTTTGAGCTCATAAATATGTTAATTATTCTTGTATCACACCAAAAATCGACAAAACTTAGTTTTATATAAGTTTTAATGACACTGCTGATTTTCGTAATGATCGATCCTCATTTGATCACATCCCCTATATAAAGTCCCCTTCATAAAAGGACTTGATGGTTCAAATTCACTTATAGACACAAAAATTATGGCGATATTCTACATAAATAACTTTAACGTAGACGTAAATCGCTTTACCAAAATTTATAAGGATAGGCCCTCATATAATCCTCTTTTAGAAAATCCCTTTTTTGTCAATAAATTGTTAAAATATTTCTGAATTAAGGTTAAAATTAATTTAAATGCTTTATTATTAAAAAAGTTGTTGTAGGACATCATATGGTCGGCCATGCCCAACTATAAATTTTTACGTTTATTTATTTGTTTTATTATACCCTCCACCACCATCAGTGGTGATAGAGGGTATATATAAGTTTGTCATTCCGTGTGTAACACCAGAAAATATTCATCTGAGACCCAACAAAGTAGTTATATTCTGAGCCTGTCTGTCTGGTTAAAACACGCTCACGTTAAAACTAAGCAAATGAATTTAACCAAATTTACTGAGAATATTCATTGTTTTCCTAAGCAGTTTGGTATTGAAAATCAGCACAATCGGTTAATAGCTTAAAAAGTTATGGGTAAAAATTTCAGACTACCTCGAAAAAAATTACGTTTTTTTTTCCTAATTCTTGAGTTGTTTTCTCAGAAACTACCAAAGATAATTCGACAAATTTTGTAAAATTTTTCACATATTGACATAATATGAACAGAAATCATACTACGGACTTAGATCTGCATCGGCCCACAGTTGGTCATAGCTCCCATATAAGGTCCACTTTCGAAAATCACTTAAATGAACATATTTCATTGTTAAATAAAGCTATCGGTATAAAATTCTACATGAGTATGTTTTGTGTATACGTAAATCACTCTACGGAATTTTTCTCCGGGTCGGTCCATAATTGGTCATAGCTCCTATATAAGGTCCACATCCGAAAATCACTTAAACGTGCTTAATTCATAGATTAATAATGCTATCTGTATAAAATTCGACATGAATGTGTTTTGTGTATATATGAATTACTCGACGAAATTTATTTCGGATCGGTCCATAATCGGTCATAGCTCCCATATAAGGTCCACATCCGAAAATCACTTAAATGCGCATAATTCATTGATAAAGAAAGCTATCAGGGTAGAACTCATTTAGTGAAATTTTTTCCGGATCAGTCCACAATTAGGATATAAGGTCCACATCCTAAAATCAATTAAACAAGCTTAATTCATTGATAAATAAAGATATCGGGATAAAATTCGATATGAATACGTTTTGTGTATATATGAATTAGTTTACGATTTATTTTCGGATCGGTCCATAATTGGTCATATCACCCATATAAGGTCCACATCCGACAATCACTTAAATGCGCATAATTCATTGATAAATAAAACTATCAGGGTAAAACTCGATGTGAATTTGTTTTGTATATATATACATAAATCATTCGTGAAAATTGTCCACATCGGTCCATAATTGGTTAAAGCTTCCAAATAAGAAATTTTTTCAGTATCGGTCCATAACTAGCTCCCATATAAGGTTCACTTCTGAAAACCACTAAATACCACATAATTTATTATTAAACTTGACATGAGTATGTTCTGTGTATAGATAAATCATTTTGATTATTTTTTTTCGAATTGGTCCATTATTGGTCGTAGTGCCCATATAAGTTATCGGCAGGATCGGCACATAATAGGTCATAGAATAATCGGTCGGTATCTGAAAATCACTTAATGCAAATGTTTCTGGGCCTAATCAGAAGTAGTTACATACATACATGCATAAAGAAGTTACAAAATGATAAATAGTATCTTAATTACGGAAACAAAACATATGCCGGGTTTAACAGTTCTCCATAAGGGAAATAAAATTTCTTTCCTTAGTATAAACTTTTTTGTATGCTTGAACGTAAATTTGGTATAATATTTGTTTTACAAAAAGTTGGCGTAAGAAAGGGCGTGGCGTCCGATCCAGATCTTGTATTGTTTATAGTTCCTCCTGAGGTCAGACCTACCGGTATACCAAATTTCATGTAAAACGGCTCAGTAGTTTTCTATAAGTCTCGAATATAATTTTTGTATAACAATTATATAGAAAAATGTAAGAATAAGAGGAATCGTAACGTCCAATCATGATTTTATATAGCCTATTGTTCCACTTAGAATAGAACTATTAGGTTCTAAATTTCATGTAAATCGGTTCAGTAGTTTGGTCGTGAAAGCGTAACAAACAGACAGTCTCTTTCATATAATTATAGGATAGGATATAGGTAAGGTAGTTTTATAAAAGGTGGGCGTAGAAAGGGGCGTGGCATCAGATCAAGATCTTATATATATCCTATGGTCCTTTTCGACCTTATACCTATCGGTATGCAAAATTTCATGTAAATCGGTTTAGTAGTTTTGCATATTGTGATTGCAAAATTGGTGTAACAATAGTTTTACAAAAAGTTTGCCGTGAAAGCGTAACAAACAAACACACAAACAAATATATATAAACACACAAACAAATATATATAAATATATATAGGATATTATACGTTTTGAAGATGTAATGTGTCGTACTGTTCATTCCAAAACATTCATTATAACAGATTTCATGAAAACGGATTAGTACTTTTTTGTATGCTTGATCGTAAATTTGGTATAATAATTGTTTTACAAAAAGTTGGCGTAAAAAGGCGCGTGGCGTCCGATCCAGATCTTATATAGTTTATAGTTCCTCATAAAGTCAGACCTATCGGTATACCAAATTTCATGTAAAACGGTTCAGTAGTTTTCTGTAAGTCTCGAATGAAAATTTTGTGTAACAATTATATAGAAAAAAGTGAGCATAAGAGGAATCGTGACGTCCAATCATGATTTTATATAGCCTATTGTTCCACTTGGAATAGAACTATTAGTAGAACTATTAGGCCGTGAAAGCGTAACAAGCAGACAGTCTCTTTCATATAATTATATATAGGTATGGATCGTTTTATAAAAAGTGGGCGTCATGCATCTTGGCATGAGAAAACTTACATATTTCTTCAAATATTTGATCAATTAAAAAAATATTAATATAAAAGTAGCTGGTGGAGGGTATTTAAGATTCGGCTCAGCCGAATATAGCACTTTAACTTGTTTATTAATTGAAGTAGTTTGAATTGTCTGAAAATATGCATTAATTGAGTCCCTTTACGCAGCAAATACAGATTTCCCTTTTTTACCCGTTTTTTTCCCTAAGACTGCGGTTTCTAAATATATGGACATATGTGTGAGACTCTCAATATCAAAATTTATAATATTTTGGATTTAGAATAGAAAAAGATCGTCCTTAAAGCACAAGAGTACTAATTTTATCGGATTTTCGCCATTTGGCCTTCCGGTCCAATTTTCGTAACAACACTTTGCTATATATATTTCTAACAAATTAAGTATTTTAATCAAAATTGCTATTGCTTAATGATAGACAAAATCAGTATTTACTATCAAAAGTACTCATTTTGCCGTTTTTCACCCATTTTACCTCCCTTTTTGCCCCCTCCTAGTCCAAGTTCTGAAAAGATATAGCCTATAACACTCTCCAAGTATTGATCTAACCTTGCTCCAAATTTGAAGAAAATCGGTCCAGCCGTTTAGGCGTGATTGACGAACAAACAACCGAACAGATTTTCGGGAGGGGACCTTGTATGGGAGCTATGACCAATTATGAATCGATCCGAAAAAACTTTCACAGTAATATTTCTGTACATGTGAGCAATACTTGTGCGTTTAAGTGATTTTCGGGAGGGGACCTCCCGGAACCTTGGACGATTCGCAACAAGGTTTCTGGATTAAATCACGTAAATTTCCAACTTTTCTACGCTGATACAGGATCTCGCCCGAGAACATGTATCTTATGTCACAAGAACTTATGTTTTCTCCTCTCAACAGGATTATCAACATCGGATGCAACGGTGCTGAAGCAAGGTCGTGGCAACATATTCCTTGCATCTATTTACCTGCCATTCGATTCTCCGACACTACCAAAAACGTCGGATCTGATGAAACTGGTTGAAGAGGCACAAAGGAAAAATAAGAAAATTGTAATAGGTTGTGATGCCAACTCGCATCATGTAGCTTGGGGTAGTACAAACACCAATCGCAGGAGACAAGCCCTCATGGATTTCTTTAATACTAAAGACTTGATAACATTGAACTTAGGTAATAAAGCTACCTTCGTCAATAGAATCAGAGAAGAAGTATTAGATATAACTATATGTTCAGAAGAGCTTATAAACGAAATTCAGGATTGGAGAGTTTCGGACGAGCACTCCTTTTCTGATCATCGGTACATAAGATTCAAAATACTAAGGCCACCACCAAAGCCGATAAAGTTTCGGAATAAGTCTAAAACTAATTGGACAATGTTCGGGACCTTACTAAAGAACCGTTTAGGTCAGGACACTTTTCGAAATAAAGAGGATATAGATGCCAAAGTGGAAACGTTCACAAGTGCCCTGGTTGAATCGTTCGAGGACAGCTGCCCTCTGCGAGAGCGGAGATCTGCCCAGGAAAAACCCTGGGTAACTGGGGAGATCCGGAACCTTGGGAAGACTCTTCGCAAACTATTTAACCGGGCACGGCGTAAAAAGACCGCAGTATACTGGGATGAGTATCGTAATAAACTTGGTGAATATAAGAAAATCGTTCGAAAAGCCAAACGAGACTCCTGGAAACTTTTCTGTGAACAGGTAGATAGCGTAAATGACGTATCGAAGATAAAAAAATTCCTATCCAAAACTCATGTCCAACCGGAATCTATGATCGATGACACGGGCAGGAGGCTTGAGGATATGGAGGAGACAATGAAACTCCTAATGGATTCTCATTTCCCACCCGGTATATCGAATAACATAGATGAACCGATATTGGAGGAAGGGGAGGGTAACACGGAAATAGTTATTACAACTGACATGGTTAAAGGGACATTCAAGAGCTTTGCTCCCTATAAAGCTGCAGGGCCGGATGGAATTTTCCCGGCACTTTTGCAGATGGCGGGACTGGTTTCCGTACATCTGTCACAGATATTCACTGCATGCTTAAAATTGGCATATACCCCAGTTAAATAGCAGGATGCAAGGGTAATATTTATACCCAAACCAGGGAAACCTAGCTATGCGACACCTAAGTCCTATCGACCGATAAGTCTTACGTCCTTCCTACTTAAAACCTTGGAACGGATAGTCGATAGCATGGTTAAAAGCAGCATACCATACAATGACCTTAAATATAAGCAGCATGCTTATGTAAAGGGACGATCGGTGGAAACCGCTTTAAGTGAAGTTGTCCACTACATAGGTGAATCTTTCGATAGCAAACTGTATACACTGGCAGTATGCATTGACATCGAAGGCGCTTTCAATAACGTGCACACTGATACCCTTATCCAATCCCTAGACCAGTTTTATGTTGACCGGGTGCTCCGTAACTGGATCAACTACATGCTAAGGAACAGATGGATAAGCTGCGAGATGTACGATATAACTATCAGGAAAAAGGTATTTCTCGGTATACCACAGGGTGGCATTTTGTCACCTTTACTCTGGGTCACCACGATTAATAGCCTCCTAAAGACCCTAACCGAGAAAGGACTTAGACCTGTCTGCTATGCAGACGATGTCGTAATACTTTTAAAGGGAAAGGATCCAAATTACTTGTGTAGAAGAGCTGAGGAGGCTCTGAATACGGCCTTGAGCTGGGCTCAACCGAGAGGCCTCAATGTTAACCCGGCAAAGACGGAAATCTGTCTTTTCACAAGAAAGACAAAAATTTCTACATATACTGAACCTTTCTTCTTGGGCAAGAAGATACCGGTGACAGACAAAGTTAAGTACTTAGGTGTAATACTTGACCGGAAATTAAAATGGAGACACCACATAGAGGATAGGATCAACAAGGCACATCGGTGCTGGGCGATATGTAGGAGAACCATAGGCATGAAATGGGGTCTTAGTCCTACTATGACAAATTGGCTTTATAAAAGTGTAATTAGACCAATTCTAGCTTATGCTTCAATAATCTGGTGGACTGCTTTGGACAAAAAGTGTAATATCAAACTACTACAGGGAGTTCAGCGTACATGCTGCTTGGGTATAAGTGGTGCCATGTGTACTACTTCAACCAAGGCTCTGGAAACGTTGCTAGATATTCCACCCATTGAAACATATATAAGATATGAGGCGGCGCTTACAGCCGAACGGCTCTTTACTTTAGGCGAACTGGCCAAAAACGGTTATAGGACACGTCATCAATGTATACTGGACACATTGGAAGGTTATACACATTCATCGGACGTGCCTGATCGCATACCAGACACTGAATATGTCGGAAACTTTGAAACGCTAATCCCAGATAGAATGTCTTGGTCAAGCGGAACATTAGAGCAAATACCAGTAGGAATCCGTTGCTACACGGATGGCTCTAAATTAGGGGACAAAGTGGGTCTGGGGTTCTATATTGAAGACCCAGAAACAGAAATATACCACCGTTTACCTAATCATAACACAAGCTTCCAGGCAGAAGTACGAGCAATAACGGAATGTGTAAATTGGATTAGAATAAATATGGCGCCCACAGGGCTTAATATATTTACCGACAGCCAGAAGGCAATTTGTGCGATATCAGGTGATAGAATTAAATCTAAGACCGTATTGGATTGTAAGAAAGCTTTAACTGAATACTCTCCCAGAGGTAAGGTTCACATCATATGGGTACCAGGCCACTCGGGAGTAATCGGCAACGAAAGGGCGAATGTAATAGCTTTAAAGGGAAGGGAGCTCGATGTAGTTAACCTGACAAACGCAAAACCATTCGACGCAACAAAAGCTGAATTAAAAATATGGATGAGAGAATCCGATAAGGCCTCTTGGAATAATGAAACGGTGGGTAGAACCACAAAGATTCTATGGGGTGACCCTGATGAGAGCAAGACGAGAAATCTTCTCAAAATGAGCAAGTCTGAGGGTAGTATGATGGTACGTATTCTCAGTGGACACACAGGATTACGAGCACATCTATACAAAATTGGACGTGCGAATTCAGACGAATGTAGAGCATGTGGAGAGGACAGTGAAACTCTGGAGCACTTTCTTTGCCATTGTCAGGCATTCGTCGAAGTTAGATCCAAGTATCTTGGAAGTGATGTTATTCCGGAAATAACATTCTTAACCAACACCGATTGGAAGATTCTTAGGAATTACGTCCAGGAAACTGAGTTTCTGAACATGGAAAAATAATACATTCAATGAAAAATTTTTTTTTTTTCTTGAATTGGAGCGCACAACAGGCCCGATAGTGGCCTAGGTGTATTTCTTCGGATTTGATGTAGTATACATCCTCCTATCAACCTAACCTAACCTAATAGATGTCAAAATTTAGTTTATAACGATAAAATAGTTATTATTTGTTTAATACTTAAAGTCTGTTTCTGGACAAAAATGTCCCTTAAAAATTTACAAATTGAAAATGAGCTTTAATCAGGAAATTTTGACTAATTTGTAGAAACATTTAGGAATTTTTTTTTTGAGAAATTATACTGAAATCAGCATTCTCAATCACTGGTAGGGAACTAAGGACACTTTAAAATTTGTTGTTTTATTTTTCCCATGTGCAGTTGATTTAAAGAACTGTTTAGTTTAAATTCGGTCACACTGTACTTTGAATTGTAGTGCCCCTGGTGTATAGAGACAAAAGGCTTTTATTAACTACAAAAATACGTACCATTAACCGTACAAAATTTCAAGCGATTTTCTTTTTCTTACATCCATGTATACAAAAGTATGTTTAAACATATTATTTTTATTCATTAGCTTTTATACATCCACACTAAAGTTTTGACTGAATTTAGACACCACTTATTAAATCCGAAGAAATAAAGGTCAAATATCGCTAGATGTACAAAACAGATACCCAAATAATTTTACTTACTAAAATTTCCACGTCTTCCTCTAATTAAAAAAAATTTCGGAATTTGTAAATGGTAAATGGAAAATGTGTGCTGGAGTTATCCAAAATTATTATTTAATTTGAAAAGCTTAGAATAAATACGGCGCTACATACAGAAAAAGTTGTGCAGAATTTTTGGTTCATAATTTTCTAAAAGTATAAAAAGATATCGAAAGATCAATTTATCTAAATTTTATATGAACAATGCTTTCTATGCATCGTTTGAGAGGTCTACCTATATAAGATTTGCAAAAGTGCTGTCTTTCGGGACACTCTAATGAGTAGTCAAATACATATCTTCATAGTTTTTTTAGATTTGAGCTGCATTTGAAAAATGGAAACCGAATTTATATCAAGATAATTTTTTGATGGCATTTTTACCTGATCATAGATTTTTATTATTATCTCGATTAACAATAAATTTAAATTTTTCATTTTTGATATAAAACTCGATATGTATAGAAAATATGAGTGATTATGGATCTTTATTGTTTTCTCAAATTGAGAGTTATTTAAAGTAATTTTTTAAAGAGTTATATAAATAGAAATTTTAAAGGGAGATTTGAATGATTTTCTAGATAGATTTAGGTGGTAAAGGAAGGAACCACAACCGATTTAAAATTCGAATTTAAGTGAAAATGTAATATGAATATATTATTTTCCCTATTTTAGAAGTGGTTTTTGTTCAGTAATTTTTATTCTGCATACAAATGTGGCATCTGTTTTAAAATAGTTATTTTCTGGGAATATACAGCACATTACAGGTTTTTAAATAAAAACAGTTTTCCGATGAAAACGCTTTTGATGAAAATCGATTTTTGATAATAAATTAAATACTGATTTTTATTTTACCTAATCATAAAGTTAGTTAAGGATCTACAAACATTTTAGAGTTTTCATATAAAAATAAATTTTGGATTAAAAATTTAACTAAATAATAATTCTCATATACTACACAGTGGGGCAGAATGGAAATTTTTTGGAAATAAATCTGGCATTTCTAAACGGCTGATCCGATCGGGATAAAATTTGCCTATTTTCTATTTGTTTGCTTATCCTTATAATTGAAAGGTCCTATTATGCTTAAATTTTCAGAAATTTATAACTATTTTTTACCTAAATTTTTTCGACAGATCATTTCGTTCTGTTTCGTTTAAAATCATGTAGGTAAAAATATACAGGTAATGATAATTTCGATTCATTCACTAATAAGAAATATCAATGACTGAATTACAGGTTATAGTAATATAGTCCTAAATGTTAATAGGTAGACAATTCGTAATTTTTTACTTTGGAATACCTGTATCGGAAATGACAAGAATTGGTATATAAGTAAACTTCTCAGATTTTAAGTACCATATTTAATAAATCTACAATGAAGATTACATTAAAGTACGAAGAGTTGTGTTCCGTTTTATGGAGTGTATCTTCAAAAGGGCCAGAAAGAATTGAAGACATTTCAAATTATATAAAAGCTACATATAGTAGAAAAGTAGAAAAAACATGCATATCAAAAATTGAAAACTTTTTAAAACTTTTTGATGTAAAAAGTAAGTCTGTGGATGGAAATCAAAAGAAATTTCGATAAAAATTTTGTAGTTGGATGGAAACTACTACGGAAATCTCAACTTACAACACATCAACAGGAGCGCCTTGCAAGTCATACGAAGACTTATGTTCAAGGTCAAAAAAAAGAGGGTCACACAAAAACTTTTTTCAATCTCAAATGAGGAAATTGCTGATACATTTAACGAAATGCTGAAAAAGGAAAAGCAACCTATGGATGCCGTACATATTGCAACTATTCTTCCTAATGCATCACCAAAACGACTTATGCGAATTGTGGAAAGTATACCAACTCCAACATCACAATCAAATTTTACTGAAGAGGAAGCAATAGCGCTTATGTTGGAACTGGGTCTCAGTCGAAATAAGTACCAAATATTAAGGAAAGCTCTGCATGAAAAAGGACACAATATATTACCATCATACAAGGCGATCCAGAAAAAAAACAAACTATCCTACCATCACCTATTGCTGTTAATGATGTGGAAGCTTGTATTGATATATCATCTTTGCTCGAAAACACAGCATCAAGAATTGTGTCAGACTTTTCAGAAGACCAACTAAGGAAAATTCATAACTGTGATGTTGTCTTAATGTGTAAGTGGGGATGTGACGGTTTATCAGCACTTCCAGAATACAAACAAGCTTGTGGAAGTCGGACATTAGCAGACTACAAAAGTGTATTTATGTCATCATTAGTGCCATTACGAATTCGTTCATATTCCCATAATCCATCATCGTCAAGCATCGGAAATTCATTTGAAGATATATGGATCAATACAACTCCGGGTTCAAAAAATTTTTGTAGACCCATTGGATTTGAATATATAAAGGAGTCAAAGAAAACAACAAAAGATTTAGTGGAATATTTAAAAGATGAAATAAATGCACTGGAGCCCATTTGCATAAAAATAAAGGAATTCTCTATTAACGTATCATATCAGCTAAGCTTAACAATGATTGATGGAAGGTCAGCAATGCCATAACAGAAACTTCTTCCTTCTGGAGATGCTCAATATGTAATGAGAAAAAGTCGCAATTCTCAAATATAAACAAAAGCAGAAGTATTAATGAAGAAGTCCTGTCTTTCGGAATTTCACCACTTCATGCCAGAATACGATTTTTGGATTACTTTTTACACATAGCATACGACCTCAAATATAGAAGTGTGCCAGAGAATCTTAGTAAATCAACAAAAAATAATGAAGAATTGAAAGAACTGAGAGTTGCGGAAAAAGCAGAATCCAAGAAGAATTTAAAGTTCAGATGGGATTAAACATCGACAAACCACTTCCAAGTTGCGGTAGTACAAATGACGGTAATACGGCGAGAAGGTTTTTTCGTGATTTTGAAATTACTTCAAAAATAACTGGAATCGACAAGGAGTTGCTTCGAAGAGTTAACACTATTTTAATGGCACTGAATAGTAAACATAAAATTAATGGAAATCGATTTGGGGAATATACATCTGAAATTTCTAAATTACTCGTATCTCTGTATCCATGGAGGGAACTAACACCAACAGTACACAAAGTATTGTGCCATGGTCAAATAATAATTGAATCGAATATCCTTCCACTTGGAGAGTTAACAGAAGAAGCCCAGGAAGCGAGGAATCGAGATTTAAGCATGTTCAACTATTCAGCTCAAGAAAATGCTCCAGGCAATCACAGAATGAAGGTATTTTTAATAGTTGAAAGAACAGGATCAGAAGATAGAAGTACTATCTTCTGATCCTGTTCTTTCAACTATGCGAAAAAGATGGATTTGTTATGAAACTCTATCATCTCAAAACAAGGAAGATTTAAAGGACTTATATTACCTTCTGGATATGTATACCGATATGACAGATTATTTTATAGAAAATAAGTAGTGTTAGGAATTAACTATATAAGTAGGTTGTAAGAATTAATTGTATTATGTTTAAGATGAACATTTCAAATAAAAAAAGCTATTATACTAACTGATGATATTGTATTAAATTGTGTTTTATATTTCGGTGTGGGGTGATTTAGGTGTTGTTGTGCTTGGCTCATAATAAAATTATAATTTTTTTATTGTATATACAATGTTATAGTCTTTAATAAAATAATTAACTAAATAATTTTTAAAAATTGTCCAAATATTTTATTCAACACCAAATGTATGTTCTGTCATACTTAATACTAAAATATGAAAAAGATGAAATTAAAGGACACAGGTTTAAATGAACATATTTTTGAATGTAATTGAGATATTGGCTTGAAATTTTTTGTAAAGGGTCGAGAATTTCCATATCTAACTAAAAAATGATATTAAGGGATAAATATGGACTAAATTGTTGTAGCTATCTGCGACCCTATTAAAATTTTGATATAAATCATAGTTTTAGAAATTAAACAAATATGTAATATATGACAAAATATTTATGAACAAAACTCAATGAAATTTTCAACGCTTGTTAAATTTGTCATTTCAAATAAGAAAATGCAAAAAAAAATTGAAAAGGTCAAAGGGCATCCCGCAATTCCCAAAAATAGGAATGAAAATCCCAAAAATGGGATTTTTTACTTTTTTTGCTGGGACAATACTTTTGGAGTAAATAGAAAACATATTGAGGTTTCCAAAACTGCTTTCAGTTTTCTGATCCCAGCTTTGGGATTTTAGAACATGTCGCCCAAAGTTGAAGTTTTGATAAAAAATAGGTCATATTCGGAAGGACGCAGTGGCAACATTTTCAAAAAATAGGACAAGTTTTTTACTCCAAAGCGTTCTGCGTAAAGATACCTTTTAGAAAACTATAAAATTGTTATATGTTCTTAAAGAAAATTTTATTTTATTAATAAAAGAGTTAAGAAACATTTTTGGAAAAAAACGGCAAAAATCTAAAATTTTTTGAATTTTTAAATTAAAAAACGTATATTTTTGGATCTGTAAAAAAATTGAGTCCATTTGGTCCAAAATTACGCCCGGTATTCAAAAAAAGGCGGACCAAGGTATGGTAAATTTTGTATCACTAAATTTTTAAATGCCTATAACTCGGATATTATAAGAGATAAGTAGTATGTCCAAGCATGTTTTTTCAAGATCTCGTCGATAAAAATCTTTGTATTTGGGTGAAAAACAAAAAAATGGCACGAGTTTAAAAATTTTACATGTCGTAGGTACCCTACTTTGAGCCGCCACAGCGCCGTCCCTGGGGCATCTGCAGGGTTCATCTTCAAAACTTAAACTCGAATACTCCTTGGCTATGCTCACGCCAAATTTTATCCCGATCGGATCAGCCAGATTTATTTCCAAAAAATTTCCATTCTGCCCCACTGTGTACTATGAGAATTATATATCATGTTCTTTAGCATTATAAATGTAACAAAAAGTGGACGGAAAAAGGTCATTACATTTCATTAAGATCACAACAGGTCCGAAATTAGTGCTATAGATGTATTTATTCGGATTTGGTGTATTAAACATTATCTTCCTCAAACACTGTATGTTGCCAATTTCTTAAAAATCCATCATGTTTTTTATATTTAGCCTAGAAATTTGGTGTTATAGCAGTTATTCAAAAAGTGAACATAAAAATGTGCGTATCATCCAATCAATATCATATAGAGTATTTTTATACCCTCCACCTCCATCAATGGTGGAGGACTCTAATTGTACCAGTTTCCAAGATATATGACTTTTAATATTTGTTTAATAAGTAGGCGTGGCACCTCGCGAAGAGTAAAACCACCGTTTTTGTCTTATCATTGTTTCTCAAAAATACATCCATGTATACAAAAGTATGTTTAAACATATTATTTTTATACCCACCATCAAAAAAGATGGGGGGTATATTGATTTTGTCATTCCGTTTGTAACACATAGAAATATTTGTCATAGACCCACAAAAGTATATATATTCTGGGTCCTCATTAAATTCTAATACGATCTAGCCATGTCTGTCCGTCCGTCCGTCTGTCTGTTGAAAGCACGATAGAGTCCGAATGGAGAGCTAGAGGGTTGAAATTTCACATAAATATTTTTTGTAGGTAAGGTTTGTTTGGTATTGAAAATGGGCAATATAGGTCACGTTTTCGGATAGCCCCCATACAAGTGGCCCCTCGAAAAGCAGCTTTAACAGCCATAACTTGTTTAAAAATACGAATATAACGATGAAATTCGACATAAGTAAGTTTCTTATGATCCAAAATCAATATGCAAACTTTTATGAGGATCGGTTCATAATTGACCCTACCCCCCATATAAGTTCCTTTCAGAAAATGACTTTAACGCTCATTACTGGCTTAAAAATAATAGTATATAGATGAAATTTGACATAAGTAAGTTTCATACGAGTCAAAATCAATCTAAAAAATTTTATGAGGATCGGTCCATGATTGACCCTACCACCCATATAAGGTCCCCTTCAGAAAATGACTGCAACGCTCATTAATGGTTTAAAAATACGAGTGTAGCGATAAAATTCGACACATATAAATTTAATACGAACCAAATTCTATCTACCAAATTTTATGAGGATCGACCCATAATTGACCCTACCCCCTATATATGGTCCCCTTCAGAAAATTACTTTAACGCTTATAACTGGCCTAAATATACGAGTATATAGATGGAATTCGACATAAGTAAGTTTCATTCGAGTCAAACGAGGTTTGATGGTGGGTATATAAGATTCGGCATAGCCGAATATAACACTCTTACTTGTTACTCATTAGCTTTTATACATCCACACTAAAGTTTTGACTGAATTTAGACACCACTTATTAAATCCGAAGAAATAAAGGTCAAATATCGCTAGATGTACAAAACAGATACCCAAATAATTTTACTTATTAAAATATCCACGTCTTCCTCTAATTAAAAAAATTTCGGAATTTGTAAATGGTAAATGGAAAATGTGTGCTGGAGTTATCCAAAATTATTATTTAATTTGAAAAGCTTAGAATAAATACGGCGCTACATACAGAAAAAGTTGTGCAGAATTTTTGGTTCATAATTTTCTAAAAATATAAAAAGATATCGAAAGATCAATTTATCTAAATTTTATATGAACAATGCTTTCTATGCATCGTTTGAGAGGTCTACCTATATAAGATTTGCAAAAGTGCTGTCTTTCGGGACACTCATAGTTTTTTAGATTTGAGCTGCATTTGAAAAATGGAAACTGAATTTATATCAAGATAATTTTTTGATGGCATTTTTATCTGATCATAGATTTTTATTATTATCTCGATTAGCAATAAATTTAAATTTTTCATTTTTGATATGAAACTCGATATGTATAGAAAATATGAGTGATTATGGATCTTTATTGTTTTCTCAAATTGAGAGTTATTTAAAGTAATTTTTTAAAGAGTTATATAAATAGAAATTTTAAGGGGAGATATGAATGATTTTCCAGATAGATTTAGGTGTTAAAGGAAGGAACCACAGCCGATTTAAAATTCGAATTTAAGTGAAAATGTAATATGAACATATTATTTTCCCTATTTTAGAAGCGGTTTTCGTTTCGTAGTTTTTATTCTGCATACAAATGTGGCATCTGTTTTAAAATAGTTATTTTCTGGGAAACGCTTTAGATGAAAATCGATTTTTGATAATAAATTAAATTGAATACAGATTTTTATTTTACCTAATCGTAAAGTTAGTTAAGGATCTACAAACATTTTAGAGTTTTCATATAAAAATAAATTTTTGATTAAAAATTTAACTAAATAATAATTCTCATATACTATGAGAATTATATATCATGTTCTTTAGCATTATAAATGTAAAAAAAGTGGACGGAAAAAGGTCATTGCATTTCATTAAGATCACAACAGGCCCGAAATTAGTGCTATAGGCGTATTTATACGGATTTGGTGTATTAAACATTCTCTTCCTCAAACACTGTATGTTGCCAAATTTCTTAAAAATCGTTCATGTTTTTTATATTTAGCCTAGAAATTTGGTGTTATAGCAGTTACTCAAAAAGTGAACATAAAAATGTGCGTATCATCCAATCAATATCATATAGAGTTTTTTTATACCCTCCACCACCATCAGTGGTGATAGATGGTGTATATAACGTTGTCATTCCGTGTGTAACACCAAGAAATATTCATATATATATAATATATATATATATATATATATATATATATATATATATATATATATATATCCTTATGAAATTCTGAGTTTGGTATTAAAAATCAGTAAAACCGGTTCACGACGTACAAAGTTATGATTAAAAATTTAAGACTACCTCGAAAAATATACAGGTTTTTTCTTAATTCTTAAGTAGTTTTCTCAGAAACTACCAACGATATTTCGATGAATTTTGTCACACATTATTTTTTTGTACCAGGGATCAAGTATAGCCCCCATACAAAGGTGTATATTCCCGGATATAAGTTTATCGTTAATAACTCCCTGTATCAACACAAAATTTTGTACATATAAATATAATATGAATAGAAATCATACTACCAACGTAGATCTCGGTCGGTCCACAATTGGTCATAGCTCCCATGTAAGGTCCACCTCCAAAAATCACCTAAACACACATATTTCATTGACAAATAAGGCTTTTGTGATAAAATTCGAGCTGAATATGTTTTGTGTGCATACAAGTCATTCTACCAAATTTCTTTTCCGATCGGTCCATTATTAGTCATAGCTCCCATATAAGGCCCACTTCCAGAAATCACTTAAACGCTCATATTTAATTGTTAACTAAGGTATCTTGATAAATTTCGACACAAATATGTTTCGTCACTCTACGAAATTTTTTTCGGATAAGACCATAATTGGTCATAGCTCCAATATAGGGTCCACTTCCGAAAATCATTTAAACGCATATGTTTCATATCGGCATAAAAATCAACTTGAATATGTTTTGTATACGTATAAATCATTGTAACAATTTTTCCCAGGATCGGTCCATTATTGGTCATAGCTCCCATATAAGGCTCTCTTCCGAAAATCATTTAAACTCACATATTTCATAGTTAAATAAAGCTATCTTCATAAAATTAGACACAAATATGTTTTGTGTACATACATATGAATCACTCTACGAAATTTTTCTGGAGAGGCCCGTAATTGGTCGTAGCTCCTATATGTGAAGTCAAGTTATCTAAAAATTAGATGTTAAATGGGTTTAAATAAAAAGTAGCTTGCTGGTGGTGGGTATTTAAGATTCGTATCGATTTAAGATTGTATCTATATCGTAATTTAGTAATAAGTAATGTGTGTTCAAGTGATTTACTGAATGGTACCTTGCATAGGACCGACCGCACCCATGTTATGGACCAATCGTGAAAAAACTTGAAATAGAATTTTTGTATACCAAACTAATATTTGTATCAATAGCTTTATTTGGTAATGAGTAATGGGCGTTTAAGAGATTTTCGTAAAAGGACCTTGAGGGGACCTAGTATGAGAGCTATGACCAAATATGGACCGATCGTAAAACAATTTTATAGTGTAATTTATGTATATAAGAGCAATATTTGTGCTAAATGTATGTATATCAATATTTTGTAATGAGTTATGTGCGTTTAAGTGATTTTCGGGAGGGAACCATGCATGGGAGCTATGACCAAGGATGTACCGAACGGAAAAAAATTTCACAGTAATATTTCTGTGCATATGAGTAATACTTGTACCAAATTTTATATGGATATCTTAATTTAGTAATGAGTTGTGCGCGTTTAAGTGATTTTCGGGAAGGGACCTTGTATGGGAGCTATGACCAATTATGGACCGATCGGAAAAAAAATCTCATATTGATATTTCTGTATATGTGAGCAATACTTGTACCAAACTTTATATAAATATTTTAATATAGTAATGAGTTATGTGCGTTTAAGTGATTTTCGGGAGGGGACCTTGTATGGGAATTTCACAGTAATATTTCTGTATGTGAGAGCAATACTTGTACCAAACTTTATATGGATATTTTAATTTAGTAATGAGTTATGTACGTTTAAGTGATACTTGTATACTTGTACTGTACTGTACAATACTTGTACCAAACTTTACATGGATATTTTAATTTAGTAATGAGTTATGTGCGTTAAGTTATTGTATGGGAGCTATGACCAATTATGGACCGATCGGAAAAAAATTTCACAGTAATATTTCTGTATATGTGAGCAATATTTGTACCAAATTTTATATGGATATCTTAATTTAGTAATGAGTTATGGACCGATCGGAAAAAAATTTCACAGTAATATTTCTGTATATGTGAGCAATATTTGTACCAAATTTTATATGGATATCTTAATTTAGTAATGAGTTATGTGCGTTTAAGTGATTTTCGGGAGGGGACCTTGTATGGGAGCTATGACCACTTATGGACCGATCGAAAAAAAAATTGCATAGTAATATTTCTGTATGTGAGAGCAATACTTGTACCAAATTTAATATGGATATCTTAATATTTCTGTGCATATGAGCAATACTTATACCAAATTTTATATGGACATCTTAATTTAGTAATGAATTGAGTGATTTTCGGGAAGGGACCTTGTATGGGAGCTATGACCAATTATGGACCGATCGGAAAAAAATTTCATAGTAATATTTCTGTATATGTGAGCAATATTTGTACCAAATTTTATATGGATATCTTAATTTAGTAATGAGTTATGTGCGTTTAAGTGATTTTCGGGAGGGGACCTTGTATGGGAGCCATAACCAATTATGGACCGATCGGAAAAAAATTGCATAATAATATTTCTCTATGTGAGAGCAATACTTGTACCAAATTTTATATGGATATCTTAATATTTCTGTGCATATGAGCAATACTTATACCAAATTTTATATGGATTTCTTAATTTAGTAATGAGTTGAGTGATTTTCGGGAAGGGTCCTTGTATGGGAGCTATGACCAATTATGGACCGATCGGAAAAAAATTGCATAGTAAAATTTCTGTGCATATGAGCAATAGTTATTCCAAATTTTATATGGATATCTTAATTAAGAAATGAGTTTTGCGCTTTTAAGTGATTTTCGGGAAGGGTCCTTTTATGGGAGCTATGGCCAATTACAGACCAATCGGAAAAATATTTCATAGTAATATTTCTGTATGTGAGAGCAATACTTGTACCAAAGTTTATATGGATATCTTAATTTAGTAATGAGTTATGTGCGTTTAAGTGATTTTCGGGAGGGGAACTTGTATGGGAGCTATGACCAATTATGGACCGATCGGAAAAAAATTTTACAGCTATATTTCTGTGCGTTTAAGTGATTTTCGGGAGGGGACCTTGTATGGGAGCTATGACCAATTATGGACCGATCGGAAAAAAATTTCATAGTAATATTTCTGTATATTTCAGTGCATATGACCAATAGTTATTCCAAATTTTATATGGATATCTTAATTAAGTAATGAGTTATGTGCTTTTAAGTGATTTTCGGGAAGGGTCCTTGTATGGGAGCTGTGGCCAATTACGGACCGATCGGAAAAATATTTCATAGTAACATTTCTGTATGTGAGAGCAACACTTATTCCAAATTTTATATGGATATCTTAATTTACTAATGAGTTATGCGCGTTTAAGTGATTTTCGGGAGGGGACCTTGTATGAGAGCTATGTCCACTTATGGACCAACCCAGAAAAATTTTCCTCTCAATGAATTCTATTGCCATAAGATTTTAAGTTGTAAAATTTTGTGAAGATGTCAGCATTCTGACGGAAGTTATTAACAAAAAACTCATTTTCCGGGAATATGTACTTTTGTATGGGAGGTATATAAAATTATGGACCGATTCTAGCAATTTTCAGCAGGAATCAAGATCTTTGGTAGAAACGAATGTCTGAAAACTTTCATTAAATTATCTTGCATAGTTTTCGAGAAACTTACATCAGAATGTATAAAAAATGCTTATTTTTTCGGAGTTGTTTTAAATTTTGATTCATAACTTTTCCCGATGTGAACCGATTTTGCTCATTTTCAATACCAAACTGTACCGGATAACAGTGAATACTCTTGCAGAATTTCGTTAATTTTCATTGCTTCGTTTTAACGTGAGCGTATTTTACACAGACAGACGGACGGACGCACAGACGGACATAGCTAAATCGACTCAGAATTTCATAAGGACCCAGAATATATATACTTTGTTGGGTCTCAGATGAAAATTTCTTGGTGTTACACACGGAATGACAAAGCTATATATACCCTCTATCGCCACTGATGGTGGTGGTACTTTTTCGTTCTTCAAAAGGTACTTTTTAAATTTTCTATGTATAATATTGTACCTAGAAACATGGAATTACTTTTTGAATTTCCTGTAATATTGAACCTAGAAACAATGATTTAAGCATGTGGAGACCGGAGTATATGAGAAACCATAAAAGGGGAGTTTTTGGTACTCTTTCGTTCTTTAACTGGTACTTTTTGAGTTTTCTATAATATTGAACATAAATCATGAAATTATGCATGCAGAGACCGGAGAAAATGAGAACCCATAAAAGGGACTTTTTGGTACATTTAACTGGTACTTTTGGAGTTTTCTATAATATTGAACCTAGAAACACGACATTAAGCATGTAGAGCCTGGAGTAAATGAGAACCAACAAGTCAGAGTGCTTTATTCGGCGATGCCGAATCTTAAATACCGTCCACCTGTAAGCTACTTTTTATGAAAACCCTTATAAATATTACTAGATAAGTGTTTAATAAATTGTGAAAGTTTAAATTGTGCTTCCGTGATGAGGGTGCTATCATTTAGAAATCATATATACCTTTTATGGAGATATGGCCAATTATTGGCCAATCCGAACAAAATTTCGCAGAATGATCTATCGATAAAAAAAACACACTATGTCGGATTTTATCCGTATATATTTATAATTGAATGAAATATACTGGAAAAAGTGACTTATGGAAATGGTGAGAACTAAGACATTGATCCTAATTTTTATATTGGGTTTGTGCTGATGTTTGTAACGCACAATAATATTGGTCCTATACCCTATACCTTAAAGTATTTCAATCGGCTTAGAATAATTTTCTTAGTCGATTTTGCTATGTCCGTCCGTCCATGTAAATTTTGTAATCAAACTACAGGTCGCAATTTTGAAGATAATTCAATTAAATTTGGTACATGATCTTCTATTGCCCTGGGACGAAGCCTATTGAAAATGGTTACGATCGGTCCATGATTTCACCTAGCCCCCATACAACTGAACCCAGGACTTTCAAGTCCATAAATATGTTTAATGTAGTCATGTCTCGACAAAAAGCTGCAAAACCAAGTTCTAGCCCCCTTCGAAATTTGACTTAAATGTCCACAATTTTATACAACAATAAATGACTTAAGTATATCTGAAGCAAGGTAAAATTCAACTTAAATGCTTTATAATGAAAACTAAATCACATTTTTTTTTTTTGTAACAGGTGTAGGGTATTATATGTTCAGCCTCGCCCGACTATAATTTCCTACTTGTTTTAAAATATCTTTATTTGTTAATTGGATATTTGCATTTAAGCGATTATATGGGATATGTAACTAATTATGGACCGATCCGGAAAACATTTCGCAGGGTGTTTTATATCTACTTTAAACACATTCATGATGAATTTAATACCGATATCTTCATTCAGTTATGTAATATGTGCGATTACGTGGTTATCGGAAATGGGCCTTATATGGACGATATGCCCAATTATGGACCAATCCGAAAAATATTTTTGAAAGTGATATATGTATACACAAAACATATTTATGTTGAATATTATTCCAATATCTTTATTTCTTAGTTAGTTATTTGTATTTAAGTATTTTTCGAAAGTGGACCATATATGGGAGTTGTGACAAATAATCGACCTATACAGATCTACGTTGGTAATATGATTTTTATACTTATTGTATACATATGTGTAAAATTTCTTGGTGATACCGATATTTTTGCCGAAGTTATTAACGATAAATCTATTTCCGAGAATATGTACCTTTGTATGGGGGCTATGAGAAATTTTGGATCGATTGTTTTGAGTTTGAACATTTTTGATCCCTGGGTAAGAAAATAAGGTTTGACAAAATTCATTCAATTATCTTGGTTTTACAGCCATTTTCAATAGGCTTCGTTTCCGGTGCCATAGAAGATCATGTACCAAATTTCATTGAATTATCTTCAAAATTGCGACCTGTAGGTTGATTACAAGGTTTACATGGACGGACAGACGGGCGAACATAGCTAAATCGACTAAGAAAATGATTCTAAGCCGATTGGTATACTTTAATGTGGGTATAGGACCAATATTATCGTGCGTTATAAACATTAGCACAAACCCAATATACTCTCCCCACTAAAGTGGTGTAGGGTATAATCAAAGATGTATTTTGGTATGTTTTCGTAATTCAACTGATACTTTTTGATATTTGTAAAATATTGAATATATAAACATTGAATGAAAAGTTATAAAAAGAAGCTTTCTGGTACTTTTTGTTCTTTTAGTAATACTTTTTTAATTTTCTATAATATTGAACCTAAAAACATAAAATTGGACACGCAGCTTCCTGAATGTAGAAAAATCTGTATGAGAGGAATTTCTGGTTGAAAATTTAATATGCTCCATCCTTATTTAACTAAAATCTATAAAAAGGGACTTTCTCTTACATTTTCGTTCTCCAACTGATATTTTTTGAATTTCCTGTAATATTGAGGCTAGAATCAATCATTATTGATTGCAAATTTATGAAATACAACCGTTTAGGCTGTGCGATAATGAATCAGTCATTGAGTCAGTAACGTTAGAATTTTATATATATAGATTGAACCTAGCAACCTGTATGAAAATCTATGAAAGGGGACTCTTTGACATTGCAGATGTACCTAAATGTATATTGGACTGACTGAAAATTTTCAATAATTATACCCTACACCACTTTAGTGGGGGTATTGGGTTTGTGCTGATGTTTGTAACGCACGATATTGGTCCTATACCCATCTTAAAGTATACCAATCGGCTCAGAATCATTTTCTGAGTCGTTTTAGCTATGTCAGTCCGTCTGTCCGTGCGTCCATGTAAACCTTTTAATCAAACTACAGGTCGCAATTTTGAAGATACTTCAATTAAATTTGGTACATGATCTTCTATTGTCCCAGCGACGAAGCCATTGAAAATGGTTAAGATCGGTCCATTACTTCACCTAGCCCCCATACAACTGAACCCGCCGAATAGGGCTTGTAAACCTTGTAATCAAACTACAGGTCGCAATTTGAAGATAATTCAATGAAATTTGGCACATGATCTTCTATGGTATCGGAGACAAAGCCTGTTGAAAATGGTTATCATCGGTCTATTATATCACAACTGAACCCGACGAATAGGGATTTTAAGTTCATAATTATGGTTAATATAATCGTATCTCGACAAGAAGCTGCAAAAGCAAGTTCTATACTAGCCTTGATGTCTTTCATGAATTTTATAATGATAGGGTCTCTCTCATAATTATGAACTTAAAAGGCCTAATCGGCGGGTTCAGTTGTATGGGGGCTAGGTGAAATAATGGACCGATGTTAACCATTTTCAATAGGCTTCGTCTCCGGTACCATCGAAGATCATGTACCAAATTTCATTGAATTATCTCCAAAATTGCAACCTGTAGTTTGATTACAAAGTTTACAAGTTCCATTCGGGGGTTCAGTTGTATGGGGGCTAGGTGAAATAATGGACCGATATTAACCATTTTCAATAGGCTTTGTCCCTGGGAAAATAGAAGATCATGTACCAAATTTCATTGAATTATCTTCAAAATTGCGACCTGTAGTTTAATTAAAAGTTTACATATACGGACAGACGGACGGACATAGCTAAATCGACTCAGAAAATGATTCAGAGCCGATTGGTATACTTTCAGGTGGGTAAGGACCAATATTATTGTGCGTTACAAACATCAGCACAAACCCAATATACCCTCCCCACTAAAGTGGTGTAGAGTATAATAATTATAATCCAATTGGTATACTTAAAGGTGGGTTTAGGATAGGGTGATCGACTCGATTTTTCAACCGGTTTTAAAACCGGTTTTTTCTGCTTTACCGGTGTCGGTTTTTTCTTAATGTTGATTTTTCGAATATCGAATAACCCGGTTTTTTCACTTTTTAAAAACCGGTTTCGAATACTTTTATTTGCTTTGTATTCAAAGATTATTTAAATGAAATTTTTAAGTAAATAATAATACAGCTAAATTTTAAAATTATTTGAGTCGAGGAAGTAGCGTATATTTTTCTAAAGCTCCTTTGGTTAAACTTGTTTGATTTTCCTAATTAATTAAAAAAATTTATTTGTAAAATTGATAACTGTTTGATAAAATTTTATCAATCTTAAGATTATATTCAATTTACAATAATTAATTTACGGCTGAAATTTTATGGAAGTGTTGTCCTAAACAGGGCTTTTGAAATAAGCTAGGATTACATAGTACCTTATGTTTAACAGAAGTGTCCCACTTTTTTCCTAATTTTTTTATATTAATGAAATAATGTAAATCAGACGACTAGATCTATAGTTATAATCTTTTAAACTGTTAAAAATCATTTCTGGCCATGTTTTATTAATCAAATTTAAACATAAACATTAAGTTTTTCAAATTAAAATATTTTTTTTTTTTTATTTATAATGAAAAACCGGTTAACCGGTTTTTTCTGAATTTGAAAAATATCAACCGGTTTTTTTTAAATGTCAACTATTCGAACTATTCGAAAACCGGTTTTTGGAAAATGTCGAATAATCGATCACCCTAGTTTAGGACCAGTGTCATTGTACGTTACAAACAGTGTCATGGGGAGGGATTTGGGGATTTTCGTAAAATTTGGGGATTTTTTTGTAATTTTTCCGCTATTTTTGGGGATTTTTATTTTTTCTTAAAAATATTAACATTATTATTATTTCTAGTCTAGTTTTTATGGGTTTTCTAGGTTTAAACAATTTTAAAAGTAGCTTGGCAATTATATCACAAAAAAATTAGAATGGGTTCATAAGGAGATCGCAAGAAAATTGAATTTTAGTAAATTAATTCACATTATTTATTTTTTGTTTGAATTATTTTTTTTTTTCATCAATGAACAAAAGTATAAATTTTTAAATTTGTATAGAAATGATATGGACTGTTTTACTAAAAGTTAACTTTCTAGAGATCCCCTCATGGTCCCATTCTGTTGTTTGTATATGTTGTATATTTTAGTGTAGTAAAAATGGAAGATACAAAAATTATAAAATCGGAAAAGTAGTTTAGAAAATATACGATATTAAATTTTATGCCTTTGAGAAAAAATGTGGATTTTCAACCTCTAAACCGTAACGAATTTGAAAAATTTGGAAAACTTTTAATTTTGTATTGATACAAAAAATGTGTATACCAAATTTCATCGAAATCAGAGAATCATGTTCGAAAATTTTTAAAATTACACATATCGAGACACTATATTCAAAAAGTGCTAATTCAAAAATGTCTAGTTTTCAGGAGAGGAAAAAAACTGTTTAATTTGTATAATGTTGAACAAATTAATAACTTTCTTTCCATAATATGTTTATAATAATCTTACCAATTTATAATTATATACAAATTAATACATTTTGTGTTTTTCAAGGATTTATCTTTAGTTAGCACATTTTGTTCAAAGGAAAATTTTAAAATTGAAACATTTATTGGTAAAATAAAAATGACTATATTTCCGAAACTAAATATTGAATTCCAATTTATTAAACAGATTCCTGTTCAGTATGTCATATTTTATAATAGCGGAGATAAATATTTAATAAAATTAATCTTTCAAAAAATGTTGTAAAATTACTATGGGAGATAGCACTTATTTTCTTAAAAAAATATTCTACTTTGTGTAGTAGACAAAACAGATACAAAAAGCACAAAAGTTAATATTTTGATCCCAAATTTATACCAGACGTGGAGAATGTATTGAGGAATCATTTGCCATCAAAAACTCACTTTGGCCCAAGATTGAGTTAGCACTTTTTGAATATAGGGTGTCGATATATTGATATTAATATGAACATCAGGGAGATTTTCGGAATAAGTCCATTAATTATGTACCGAGGTTTACACAATTTGAAAGAATTATTAGTTTCATATCATTTTTGTTAAATCTTATAGTACATTAATTTTTGAACGATTCACTACAGTAAACCGATTTGTTGTAAGAGAGGTAATATGGGGTGTTCGGTCAATTATGGACTGACCCACATGAAATTTGGTAGAGAGATTTTGATTCATATAACAATTGTTTGTGTAGAATATCGTTCTTATACAGGCTTTTTGAAGCCAATCATGAACTTAAGCCTTTATAGCGTGTAACATTTCTGTAACAAACCCAAAAATTGACTCTAAAATAGGTCCTAGGCACTTATTTTCGAATCAAATTAGTGAAGCACATTCATGAGATTCCACTTAACTGTTTTGTATGTATGTATGTATTTTAACATGATATGTGGCAAAACTATTCACTTATGCTAAATTGAATTTTCAGTTTTGATAAAAAGTTAAATTTTGTGTTCAAGCTAAATTGGTAAGATAATTTCGATTTTTAAAAATTTTATAAAAGGGGAAAAAAAGTTTCGTTGTTTTTATAAGATTTTGTAGACAATTTTGTGTAAATTTATTATTAATTAAAAAAAATAAACAATTTAAAATTTCTTGTATCATAAAAATCGATTTTAAAATCAATCAAAAAATCATTAATAAAACGCTAATAACAAAAAATTTTAAATTTCTGAGTAAAACGTATTTTACTATTTACCGAATTCTATCATGTCACAAAAAATCAAAAAGATTTCAGCTCTTGGACTATAAAGGGTTAAAGTTATTTTCTGAAGGGATTTATATGGGGGCCAGGGATAGCAAATTACATTTTAAAATTTTACAAAATTGCGTGAAAAATAGTACATTTTTGCTTCTAATTGTACCAAATCATAATTATTTTACTAAATTAATATTAAAGTGGGAGTGTCCTTAATCGAAACAAAAACATTTCAAGCTATACATAGGTTAGGTTGAGAGGAGGATGTATAATACATCAAATCCTAAGAAATACTCTTAGGTCACTATAGTACCTGTTGAGCTCTCCTTATCCGAAGTACAGAAACTCTGTTTCTAGATGGAGTTCTTTAAAATGTTCCAATCAGTGTGCGTGAGGGATGTTATATCTGCTCCCAAGATATTCAGCATAAAATTTTCCATAGAAAATTAGTCTGATCTGTGTAAAGCTATTTTACATGTATTTGGTCTAAAATGCAATAAAAATTTTTATATTGCATAAAACTTTAATAGATATTGCGGAAATACTAGATTTTTTCACATTTGAATGGACTCATACTACTTTCAAAAACAATAATTTTATAATTTTGCTAATTTATTATTTTTTCATACAAAAAGGAACTCATATCAATTAGCAAAAATTAAAATATATAGTTTTATTGTATTAGAAGAGTCTACTAAATTTTTTGAAAATTTCAACTTTTAGCAGAGATGCTGACAAAATCTCAGATGAGTGATTGGTGTACTACCATTGTACTTTTAAGCATCGAATTGTACCAAAAAGTACAATTGTGCCAACTTTGCCAACCCTGATGGGGGCTAACTGTGGCCCAATGATTACCATTCTTACAGCATAATTTCTTGTTACACAGAAAAAAGTTTCAGCATAAATATTATGAACTGCTTTCAAGCCTTTCAAGCCTTGACTTTAAAATATTTCAAATTTAATTTTTATTTTTCTATTTGTTAAAAAATGTTTGAAATTTTCTTTGGAAAATTTTTTATTTCTTTATGATTTTTAGATTGAAATCGATGGGATGTGCACGTAATTTGCAGGATTTGATGAAGAATGGATGTTTAACTATGTTTGCTGATGTTTTCTTATTTCAGATTTTGTTTTTCAACATTTCTATTTAATTATCATACAAAATTTGCTAATATAGGATCACTATTTACAAGATATGGAAACAGATTTGTAGATAATGGACTTTTTTTTGCAATTTTTTAAGAATATCATAGAAAATAAGTAAAAGCCAAAAAAATTCTGTCATGTTGAAATTCATACATTTTATGAACTCTTAATATTCTGAATGAAAATGGTTTGGGAAAAAAAGTCATGTTCGATTCATACTATTTATTACAAAATTCATTCCAGCTATGTATTATTTTTTTCTGTGTACATAAACCTAACTTGTGTAAAATTTTACCACGATTGCTTCATAATTAATATATGTGTGAGGGCTATGTAAAAATCGAAGTCCGATACTGCCCATTTTTAAAAGCAAACAGTGCACATTGGGGTCTCCTTTAAGTAAACTTGGCAAAAAGTCAATATTTAAAAATTATTTTTTTGCAAAAAATATAGCGTATCTTAAAAGCCAAGACTTTGTTCTATATAACGCTATAATTAGTTTTTCGATTTTCCTTTTGTAGGCCTTTAGGTTGTGCATCAAAGTTTAGGTTTTTTATATATAATTTTTCATATTGTTTTTTTTTTTTAATTAATACCTTTACCTTTTTTATATAAAAAACTACCATTCCATAAATTTTCTTAAAATTTTAATTTTCAGTCCAAATATAATGTTGTTTTGTATGAAAAATTATATTTTAAATAACCATTACACAATAGGATTCAATTATTCATTACTTATTAAAATGCCACTTTTCATATATATATTTATGTTTTTTTGCCATTTTTAAAGGAGAAAAAGTACTATTTGGCCGCTGATGGCCCCTCGGCAACCATATACATATGTAAGATACTATAATGTGTTCTTAATATCACATCTATATTTTTTGCCTCTATGGCATTTTTATTTATTTTTCTAACACTCCATAAAACAAAAATATTAAAACATTTGTATTTTATTTAAAAAAATCGAATTATTAAACACAAAATTAATTGATTTAAATAATTCTCCAATAGTTAACGAGTAACTAAAATTGATTTCACTAAACATTTCAAAGACTTTTTCATACGTTTTTACCATATATATAGCTTTTTTGAAAGAAAAATTAAATAAAAATTCACAGAGATTTTGTACTTGACTGTGCAAGTACTTACCACAATCGCTTACAAGTAATTAGAAAAATAAGTCAATTTAAATTGTATGAACAAATTTATACAGCTCCGATAGCTTCACGAAGAAGATGACAAATGAATTAAAAAGTAGTTATATATCACATTATTAATAAGACGTTATTAGACTACTTCTATGTAAACAGGACTATATATATTAGTCATTGAAAACTATGTTAATAGGTAAGTGGTTACAACTGAAAGTCATTACCAAGTATTTGCTGGAATTATTAGTAATTTTTAGCGCTAATGATCCAAAAAATATGAGAATACATAGTGTATTTTTTGCGAAAATTTGCACTAAGTTCAAAGTTCTTTTTTAATATTTCAAATCTAGAAGCTCTCCCCTTTCTAACGCTACCAATCACTTGTATCAAAACTTTGTAGTTTAGTTAATGCCAAGATTTGTTCGGGGAGACCCCACTGTGCAGTGCCTATCAATGGAGAATACTTGTGACGAACATGTCAGTTTTTCATGAAAGAAATTGGGGAAAACTATGGGGATTTCAATTTAAAAATGGGGATTATTTGGGGACTTCAAGCTTAAGATTGGGGACATAAGTCAAAATTTTTCTGGCAACACTGGTTACAAACATCAGCACATACCCAAAAACTGCTGCTAGCTGATGACAATGGCTAAATACGTTGTAGGATTCTTCCATGGGTTTGATATACAAATTTGTATGGACATTTTGAGAACTAAGTCTGGCAATATTTTGTTATACTATTCACAATGTCTTCGCTAAATTATTTTTGGTTATTGTCTCTACTAAATCCTGTAATCAAAATGTCGAAAAATTTAGTAGATGTCGCCTTAAGATGAAATGAGGGAAATTTCATTATTTCCCAATATTATTAATATTGATAAGATATTTATAAACTTCACCTTCGTGAGAAGGGAATGTACATTAGAGTTCTCCAACAAACGAAGTTGCTAATTTTGCCCATCCGCCACTAGAATTGTTCTATGGGTTGTAAAACTATATCATAATAAAAATTAGGCTAATAGGATAACGTTAACAGGTGCCGCAACGCCTCTGAAGTTTCCAAGTGCATTTACAATGGAAAAACATCGATTTTTTTTCAGTTTTTGCTAGAATTTTGCCACTTAATAATAAACTTTGCACCTTCTTGTGAAGGAATCGAAATGTATACATAATAAGCATTTCGGAAAGATATAAAACACAAATATTGGTTGAAAAATTAAAAAGTTATTGCAATTGCACAGCACATGAATTCGAAATGTGACAAAAAAATTAACAGTTTTTAAGATATATTGTAAAAAAAACATTTTGTTACTTAAAATATATCTACAACTAGCACACCCCGGGTGCTTCGCTACCCTAACTTAAATTAAATACATACAAAATTTTGTTTACTTTTATAGAAAATTTAAATTGATTAAATATTTTTTTTAATGTTTCTGTGTTCAATATTATATACAATTCAAAAAATATAATTTGATGAATGAAAAAGTTACAAAAAAGTCCCTTTCAGTAGATTCTCATTCACTAAGGTCCCTACATTTTAAATTTTATTTTCAATATCTATGTTCAATATCGTAAAAATATCAAAAAGTACCATCGGAAAACGAAAAAGTACAAAAATCTGTCTTAATAAATTCTCATTTAATAACGACCGAATGTTCCGGTTAACCATTATAGAGAATCTAAAAGGTACCATTTGAAGAACAGAAAAGTACCAAATAGTTCCCACTTACAGAATATTATTCAGTCAAGACCATGTATGTTAAAATTAATGTTCCTAGGTTGAATATTTTAGAAAATTCAAAAAGTACCATTTATAAGATAAAAAGTACTAACAAGTTAGAGTGCTATATTCGACTGAACCGAATCTTAAATACCCTCCACCAGCTACTTTTATATTAATACTTTTTTAATTGATCAAATATTTGTAGAAATAAGTTTTCTCATGTCTTAAATAGAAAAACCCCAAGATTTAAACAGCTTAAATCTGTTACAATTCCAAAATTTATTGAACATTACAGTTTCTTTTATATTTTTATAGCGCCCTAAAATATGCTTTAACGATATTTAGTAATATGCATGTAAGCACATTATGTGTGTGAAAGATTTAACGATTTTCAAAATACATATATATAATTTTGTTCTACACAAATTGATAATGCAATTAGTTAAATACGGTTAAAGTGCTTTTAGGGGCAGGACCTAGTATGGGAGATATGACCAATTATAGACCGATCGTAAAAAAATCCTTTAAGCAAAATTTCTGTACATAAAAGCTATATTTCAGTCAAATTTTGTATCTATATCGTAATTTAGTAATAAGTAATCTGTGTTCAAGTGATTTTCAGAAGGGAATCTTGCATAGAACCGACCGCATCCATGTTATGGACCGATCGTGAAAAAATCTTGAAATAGAATTTTTGTATACCAAACTAATATTTGTGCCAAATTTTGCATCAATAGCTTTATTTGGTAATGAGTAATGGGCGTTTAAGAGATTTTCGTAAAAGGGCCTTGTATGGGTGCTATGTCCAGTTATGTATATAAAAACAAAATTTCACAATTCTGTATCTATATCATTTTCGGGAGGGTACCTTGTGTGGGAGCTATGACCAATTATGGACCGATCGGAAAAAAATTTCATGTAATATTTCTCTGCATATGAGCAATACTTGTACCAAATTTTATATGGATATCTTAATTTAGTAATGAGTTATGCCCGTTTAAATGATTTTCGGGAAGGGTCCTTGTATGGGAGCTATGACCGATCGAAAAAACATTTCATAGTAATATTTCTGTATGTGAGAGCAATACTTGTACCAAATTTTTTATGGATATCTTAATTTTATCACAAAATAAAGCTTTTGTGATAAAATTTTAGCGGAATATGTTTTGTGTACTTACATATCATTCTACCATCGGTAGAATGATTTATGCGCGTTTAAGTGATTTTCTGGAGGGGACCTATTATGAGAGTTTGACCAAATATGGACCGACCGTAAAACAATTTTATAGTGTAATTTATGTACATATATAAGAGGAATATTTGTGCTAAATGTATGGATATCAATATTTTGTAATGAGTTATGTGCGTTTAAGTGACGGACCGATCGGAAAAAAATTTCACAGTAATATTTCTGTGCATATGAGCAATACTTGTACCAAATTTTATATGGATATCTTAATTTAGTGATGAGTTATGCGCGTTTAAGCGATTTTCGGGAAGGGACCTTGTATGGGAGCTATGACCAATTATGGACTGATCGGAAAAAAATTTCACAGTAATATTTCTGTATGTGAGAACAATACTTGTACCAAACTTTATATGGATATTTTAATTTAGTAATGAGTTATGTGCGTTTAAGTTATTTTCGGGAGGGGACCTTGTATGGGAGCTATGACCAATTATGGACCGATCGGAAAAAAATTTCATAGTAATATTTCTGTATATGTGAGCAATACTTATACCAAATTTTATATGGATATCTTAATTTAGTAATGAGGTATGTGCGTTTAAGTGAAATTCGGGAGGGCACCTTGTATGAGAGATATGTCCATTTATGGACCTATCCAGAAAATTTTTCCTCTCTATTAATTCTGTTGTAAAATTTTGTGAAGATATCAGCATTCTGACGGAAGTTATTAACAAAAAACTCATTTTCCGGGAATATGTACTTTTGTATGGGAGTTATATGAAATTATGGACGGATTCTGGCAATTTTCAGCAGGAATCAAGATCTTGTGTAGAAACTTTCATGAAATTATCTTGCATAGTTTTCGAGAAAATTACATCAGAATGTATAAAAAATGCTTATTTTTTCGGAGTTGTTTTAAATTTTGATTCATAACTTTTCACGATGTGAACCGATTTTGCTCATTTTCAATACCAAACTGTACCGGATAGTAATGAATATTTTTGATGAATTTCTTTAATTTCCATTACTTCGTTTTAACGTGAGCTTGTTTTACACAGACAGACAGACGGACATAGCTAAATCGACTCAGAATTTCATAAGGACCCAAAATATATATACTTTGTTGGGTCTCAGATGAATATTTCTTGGTATTATACACGGAATGACAAACTTATATATACCCTCTATCACCACTTATGGTGGTGAATTGTATAAAAAGAGTACAATTTTTCCCCTTTTCGCTTAGAAATATACTTCTTCGAGAATTAAGTTTACAAAATGTTAAACAGATAAAACTCAAACGATTTAAATATGCATTCATTTGTTCCAGAAAAATAGTGCTTTCAAAAAGTACCAAACAATATACTCGAATTTGGTCCTATATAGGCCTTAGTACTCGAATTCCAAAATAATATACCAACAGCTTATTTTGTGTGAGTAAATAAACTACTTTTTCAAATTTTATAAAAATTGGCTCAATGAGTTTGAATAAAATTAAATTTCCCGTTTTTTCTTTTTTTGGTACTTTTTTCCCCAGTGAAATAGCAACAATTTTATTACAATAAATATTACAGAGTTAGTCCGTAATTTAATAGGAATAATTCAATAAACCGAAAAAGTTTTCTTAATGCGCTAAAAAAATACCATAAATACAGTTTTCTCCCTTTTACACCCAAAAAGGACTGAATTTTAAACAAGTTAGAATGCTATACTTGGCTCGCCGAATTTAAATACCCTCCACCAGCAAACTACTTTTTATTAAAACCCAATATGTAAGGTTCAAAGAAAAATTTAAAACTTTTCGTACAAAACATACAGAATAAACGAATATTTATAAGCACATAAACTATCTTGTTTATATTTTTTTCTCAATATCAAAAATTGTAAATATTGCATTAAAAGCAATATTAAAACAATACATTTTATTACTTTAGCTTGAATTGTCTATGGGTGTAAATTTTGTTTTGCAAGCATAAGTAAATACCCAATATAAATTCCAATGGTTTATGTCATAGCTAATTTTAACATTATTGACATCTGTTATACAGATGATCGGTAATGTTATGGTAATTAACATATTTGGGTTAACATTATTTTACAGACGTTTTCGTTTATTTTTATTTCTTATTCAATATCAATAAAACATTTTAACATTTTATTATCATATGTACCAACTTTTTGAGAAATATGTTTAAGCTCTCTGTACTAGAACCAATATGTCATGAACACCACCCATCGAACATTCGATAACTGATAATCATTATAAAAGCTTTTCAAGTTTTACCATCTTTTTATCTCATGATCTTTGGACTGAAGCCAAAATTCATTCTTTTTCTTTTTAAACTTTGAACGGTAAAGTACATGTTGAAACAAATTTCTGAAAAGTGGTAAAATGAACCTAATTATTATCAACGTGACTCAATGAATTACATCATACAATATAATAAACTGAACTTAATTAAATTTGTAAAATTTGATTAATTTTGAAAGGATTTTTAAGCCAAGAATATAATTACATTCAAATTTCAAGGAAATAAATGCAAATAAGGATTAATATAATTGTCCGACATTTTACCCAAATTGGTAAGTAAGTCTTCTCGACGAAACGTCCATCGGTAAATGACTAATAATCCATGCCTAATATACACGAAAAATGTTGTACATTGTACGAAATGCTTCGTGGTTTCACACCACGAAATTCTTTCGTAATATATACGAAATTGTACGAAATATTTTAGTAAAATGCAAAATAATTTTATATAATTTTAGAAAAAAAATTTGTTCATTTTACGATTTTTTTAAAGACATAAATATTTTAGTTCTTTTAAAATAATTATTGTAAATTTAGAAAAAGATTGCGAATTAAAAAAAAAAATTTTTTATGTTTTTTAAAAAAACATAAAAAATTTTACAGGAAATTAGGCAGCTGTAAATTAAAAATTACGTTTAATTTAACTCCCTTAAAATTACGAAAATAACAAAAAAAAAATCGTAACAAAATAATTTTTTTGTGAAATCAAAAATAATTCTTGTATATTACTAAATAATCTTGTTACGTTACTTTCGTTAAATATTACATGCCTTAACGAAATTATTTTTGTAAAAGAAAACAAGGTTTCTTAATATATACGAAAAAACATATTACGACAGGTTTTCGTACTTTCGCAAAATTAGAAAAGTTTACGGAAGACAGGTGGACACGAACAACAACCCCCCCCCCCCCCCCCAACGACTGCTTGCTAGTGGCTTAAATGGCTCCCATTAGTCCTTCCTAGTATTTCGCAACAAAGAAATAAGAAAATACACATAAAATTAATCATCTTGTTTGCTTTTGAGACATTGTTCTTTTAATAATTAAATACACCTAAACCCCTGTATATCACATAAATTGGCGCCCAACGTGGGGCTACGAATTGTTCAGAATAAAGCTATAAATATTTAAATTTGAAAATCGCTATACTTCTGTTTAGACAGTGTATATTATACTGAACTTTCTGCTCCTAAATATTTTTGGAAAACATCTCAATAAATTGAAAGCTAAAATTTTATATTTCCTTGTTTTCTCTCGCAGTCAAATAAGTTTAAGTCCTTTTGGATTTTAATAATTTGGCTTTTGACCGAATTGTTAACCAAAAGTTTAACTTACACTCCTTTTGATTGCATGGAAAATAATTAGGTATAAAAATTTACTTTCTTTAGATTTCAATGTATATTTTAAACATTTACTTTTTACCGATGAGTTATCAACATCCTGATGATACCAGGATTTACATAGATTTTGCAGCAAGCATTTCCATTAAATCTCATTAGATCTTTTCATTTATTCTCTGTCTCGATAAAACTTTAGCTCCTTTTCCTTATACCAATCAAAATGCAAGAAAATCGTTAAATATTATCTGAATATTTAAATTATCGCTATATTTTTATATTTTTCTTTAAATTTTGACATAATTTGAAAATTTGAGAAATTTATTCTTGTTGGACGTGGTTCTTAGTACTTAATTTATTAGTCACCATTCTCTGTTGATTAACGATTTAGTTTTACCCCAAGTTTCGTATCTTTTAGTAATCTCTTTTGAGATTTGATTTACATTTCATTTTAAGATATTTGTATAAACGGTTGAGTTTTCAATATTTAGTAACATAAATTAGAAACTGACATTCTGGTGCCTTAACTGTATCTATATTTCTCGGTAATTCGGTTGAGCACTTTAATAAACTTACAAACATGTCTCTACTACATTCTCCATTTCCACCCCCAACCCAAGATTTGGCCCAAGATGCCCCAAACGTATCTGTTACAAAATGCTTGATCTGTAATGATGAAACGACAGATACTCAAGATATGTTAGTTATTGCTACTTGCAACCATGAATTCCATCGAAATTGCATCGAACCTTTCTTGTCTCAATCTGCTGAATGTCCGTGTTGTCGAAAAAGTTGTGATTTAGCAGATCTGACTATGAAGAGAACTGAAACTCATTTGCCAAGGAATAGTCCTAGACCAAAACAAGTTGCTCAAACTCGTGGAAAGGCTAGAGGTGCTATGGTAAAGAAATATAACACTCGTGGAGCTAGTAAAAATTTAAATCGGGAATATTCTCAGACTCCATTAGCTGATCCAGGCCCTTTAAATCAACATTTGATCACGGAAAATTATGCACTTAATTTTCCTTTACGGAATAATCAATATGTATCACAAAACCAAACACCTATACAACAAAACTTTCCTGCTTTACAAAATAGACTAGATATACAACCATCTATCGATTATTCACAATTGAATCAGATGATAGGAAATAACATCACTAGACTTTTAGGAAATTTGAGTCTAATTCCAAATTATACCCAAACTTTTCCTCAAAACAATCAATATAATTTTCAGCCAGTTCCCCAACAATCTTACCAACATTTTCATGGAAATAATTTCCGTACAAATTCTGCTACAAATCAACCAATTAGGGAAGAACCTTTTTTCATGAGAACCGAAAAAAATACATCCATAATCCAAAATTGGAATTTAAAATTTGATGGTTCTACCAATGGCTTGAATGTAGAAGAATTTATTTACAGAGTAAGAACATTAGCAAATCAAAACTTTAACGGCGATTTTAGTATAATATGTAAAAATTTACATGTTCTGCTTGTTGGAAAAGCACTCGACTGGTACTGGAGGTACCATAAGCAGGTAGAGAACATTGACTGGAAATAATTCTGTGCAGCCTTAAGATATCAATATAAGGACTTCCGTTCGAATTTTGATATCAAGGAGGAAATCCATAATAGGAAAATGAAGCCAGGAGAAAATATTGAAACTTTTTATGAATCAGTTTGTATAATATTAGATCGTTTAGAAACCCCAATACCGGAAACAGAATTAGTTGAAATATTAACTAGGAATTTGCGTTCGGATATTCGTCACGAGCTCCTGTACGTGCCGATATATTCCATATCCCATCTCAGAAAACTCGTCCAGATGAGAGAGAATTTGCTGGGAGATGAAAATTTTAGAAAAAACTTGCCACAAAAACCACCACAACAATACTATCCACGTCGTAATATTGCCGAATTAGTAGTTCCAGAAGAAAGCCTTTTCGAAGCCATTAATCCAATAGAACCCTCGGTAGATGCTTTATGAACAAGCCCTGTCATAAGAACATGTTGGAATTGTGGAGAAACAGGTGACCATTGGGAAGACTGTTTAAAGGAGAGGAAGGTGTTTTGCTACGGATGCGGAGAAAGAAATACATACAAGCCACAACGTTTACGTTGTCTTAATATGAAAGTTGCTAGTTCAAAAAACTTAAATTATACGATTCTGTCTTGACAAAATCCCCAATTCACTGTACTAATAAAACCAAAAATGAAGTAAAATTTCAACCAAAAATATTAACCCGTTCTAATAATTTACTAATACGCTCTGACAACTTACCATATGATAAAATTTTTATTCCCTATTCGTCCGTATCATGAAAGATTGAATGAATATAAGAGAAAGCGTGAAGAAATATTTAATGTAGATAGTCTGACTACATGTCAATTTAAATTACCAAAAAGGTTCACTTTACGTCTCCGAAACTATTATAAACATAGAAAACAAACTTCAAAATTTGTTATTTCGTCTATTGTACATAGTCACATAGACAAAAGATATTATGCTAAAGTTAGTTTTCCCAATTTTATTGAATATGGTCTCTTGGATACCGGGGCCAATGTTTCGTGCATTGGTTCTGATCTCGCAACCTCTGATTTTTCCCCAATTAAGACAATTGTAAGAACCGCCGACGGTATTGTACAATGAACTCTTGGTACTTTAGATGCCAATAATAGACAAACATCAGTATCCACTAACTCTAAGCCAAAAACAGCAATTAGATGCAATTATTAATTTATTTCCAAACTTTGAAAAGGATGGTTTAGGTAAAACTAGCTTAATAAAGCACGAAATTGATGTTGGAAGTGCTAAGCCCATCAAACAAAAGTTTTACCCAGTCTCTCCCGCTGTGGTAAGACTTATGTTCCAAGAAATTGATAGGATGTTGTTGATAGGTGTGAAAGAAGAATCTTCTTCACCATGGAGTTCTCCAATAAGGTTAGTTTTAAAGCCTAATAAAGTCAGACTGTGCTTGGATGCCAGAAAATTGAACTTGTTAACTAAAAAAGATGCTTATCCGCTACCCAATATTGAAGGGATATTTTCACGACTACCGAAAGCAAACCTGATATCAAAGTTAGATCTTAAGGATGCTTACTGGCAGATCGGCCTAGCCGATGAAGCCAAACCCATTACTGCCTTTAATGTACCGGGACGACCCTTGTATCAGTTCAAGGTCATGCCATTTGGCCTCTGCACGGCTCCTCAGACAATGTGTCGATTAATGGATCAAATAATTACCCCTGATTTAAAATATAGCGTTTTCGGTTATCTTGATGACCTAATAATAGTATCGGAAAATTTCTCGTCGCATTTGTCCACTTTGGTAAGAATAGCAGAGCAATTTCGTAAGGCCAATTTGACATTAAACGTCACAAAAAGTTCCTTCTGTGTTACTGAGGTAAAATACCTAGGGTATGTTATCGGTTCTGGAGGTATTAAAACGGATCCGGAGAAAATAGATTCAATTCTTAAATGGCCTGTCCCTAAGAATATCAAACAGGTTCGCGGTTTCCTCGGTCTCGCAGGCTGGTACCGCCGATTCATCGAAAACTTCTCCACCGTAATATTTCCAATCACAGAAGTATTGTCAACGAAACGTAAATTCCAATGGACTGAAAGCGCTCAGACTGCCTTTGACACTATTAAGACTACGTTAACAACAGCTCCCGTGTTGTCCAACCCAGATTTCTCTCAGAAATTCTACCTACATTGTGATGCCAGTGACTATGTCATTGGTGCTGTTCTAGTTCAACTAGATCAAGAAGGATGTGAAAAACCCATCGCGTACATGTCCAAAAAACTAAATACAGCACAAAGGAACTATACCGTCATTAAACGCGAATGTTTAGCTGCGGTTGAAGCCATACAAAAGTTCCGCTGTTAGCTAGAGTTACAGGAATTCGAGGTAATCACGGACCATTCGTCGTTAATTTGGCTCATGAAACAACCCAATTTAAGTGGTAGGTTAGCACGCTGGGTTTTCAAACTTCAGTAGTATAAATTCTCAACCAGTCATCGAAAAGGAAAAGACAACGTAGTAGATGCACTAAGTAGAATGTATGCTGAAGAAGTTGCTTCCATAGAATTGGCAGAAGAAGAAATTGATTTGAATTCCCCACATTTCGAAGACAAGGATTATCTAGATTCAAAAACCAAAATCTTACAAAATGAAGCCCAATACCCGGATATAAAAATTTTGGAAAAGTACGTGTATATCCGAACCGAACACCCTACAGGAGACTTACAACAGGAAACAAATTCGTGGAAACTATGGATACCAAACCAGTTAAAAGAAGCTGTAATAAAACGCGCACATAGTTCAGCAGTTACAGTTCATGGCGGAATGCAGAAAACTCTAGAGCTAATCCGTCGAAACTTTTATTGGCCTGGTATGGTCACCGACGTTCGAAACTTTGTTCGTCCGAACCGAACACCCTACAGGAGACTTACAACAGGAAACAAATTCGTGGAAACTATGGATACCAAACCATAGTCACCGACGTTCGAAACTTTGTTCGTCAATGCGAAACCTGCAAAGAAACCAAAAACCCTAACACAACTTTAACACCATAAATGGGAAAACAGGCAGTGTCAACCAGACCTTTTCAGCGTCTCTATATTGATATTCTGGGTCCATATCCAAGGAGTAAAAATGGACATATAGGTTTGTTGATAGTTTTGGATCACCTTAGTAAGTTCCATTGGTTATGCCCCTAAAAAAGTTTTATTCATCATCAATTCAAAACTTTTTATTGACACAAATATTTCATATTTATGGGGTTCCCGAGACCATAGTAAGCGACAATGGCTCACAATTTCGCTCTAATGATTTCAAGGCTTTTTTGACAACACTAGGTATTACTCATGTTTTAACTGCCCTATACTCACCTCAGTCAAACGAGTCAGAACGCGTCAATAGATCAATTATTGCAGGAATTCGATCATTTTTGAAAAGCGTTCAGGGATTATGGGATGAGAATATCAGCTCCATAAGTTGTGCTCTGAGAAACTCATACCACCAGACAATAAAATGTTCTCCTTACCATGCCTTATTTGCAATGGATATGATTACCCACGGGTCGTCATACAAATTGTTATCCCAAATTGGTATTTTAAATGAACCTATTAACCCGCTAAACAAAGATGACCAACTTACAGTTTTACGAAAAGATATAAGAAAATACATTAAAGAGGCTTATGAATCTAACAAACATAGATATGATTTGAGAACCAGACCAACTACATTCAGTGTTGGGCAAGAAGTTTATCGAAGAAACTTTTCCCAAAGCAACTTCGAAAAGCGGTATAATGCAAAATTAGCATCTGAAATCATAAATCCGGGAAGTAGGCAATACTATTATGTTCTCGAAGATGCAAATGGCAAAGTTGTAGGTACATTTCATGCGAAAGACCCATAATACATTATTTAATAATTTTATTTATATTTCGGAGAAATGTTTACACATATACCTAAATTGTTTCCACTGGTTTTAAAAGTTACTAATTTAGATTGTGTTGCAACTTTCTTTCATATTCTCAATAATAATGTTTATTTGATAAGATTTAATACTATGAATATATGTATGTTAGTATATTTCCTAGATGTGCCATTTGTAAGAGAGATATTCGCAAGACTTTGTGTTAAAAGAAATTTTGAAAGTCTTACATACTATTTGTAAAGTTCTAAATTCTAACACCTAATTCCAACCAAATATTTTATTTCCATCTAATTCTGTACACCACGGGTTAAGAATTATCCGGTTTGTAAGGTTCAAAGAAAAATTTAAAACTTTTCGTACAAAACATACAGAATAAACGAATATTTATAAGCAGGATGTTGTTGATAGGTGTGATAGAAGAATCTTCTTCACCATGGAGTTCTCCAATGAGGTTAGTTTTAAAGCCTAATAAAGTCAGACTGTGCTTGGATGCCAGAAAATTGAACTTGTTAACTAAAAAAGATGCTTATCCGCTACCCAATATTGAAGGGATATTTTCACGACTACCGAAAGCAAACCTGATATCAAAGTTAGATCTTAAGGATGCTTACTGGCAGATCGGCCTAGCCGATGAAGCCAAACCCATTACTGCCTTTAATGTACCGGGACGACCCTTGTATCAGTTCAAGGTCATGCCATTTGGCCTCTGCACGGCTCCTCAGACAATGTGTCGATTAATGGATCAAATAATTACCCCTGATTTAAAATATAGCGTTTTCGGTTATCTTGATGACCTAATAATAGTATCGAAAAATTTCTCGTCGCATTTGTCCACTTTGGTAAGAATAGCAGAGCAATTTCGTAAGGCCAATTTGACATTAAACGTCACAAAAAGTTCCTTCTGTGTTACTGAGGTAAAATACCTAGGGTATGTTATCGGTTCTGGAGGTATTAAAACGGATCCGGAGAAAATAGATTCAATTCTTAAATGGCCTGTCCCTAAGAATATCAAACAGGTTCGCGGTTTCCTCGGTCTCGCAGGCTGGTACCGCCGATTCATCGAAAACTTCTCCACCGTAATATTTCCAATCACAGAAGTATTGTCAACGAAACGTAAATTCCAATGGACTGAAAGCGCTCAGACTGCCTTTGACACTATTAAGACTACGTTAACAACAGCTCCCGTGTTGTCCAACCCAGATTTCTCTCAGAAATTCTACCTACATTGTGATGCCAGTGACTATGTCATTGGTGCTGTTCTAGTTCAACTAGATCAAGAAGGATGTGAAAAACCCATCGCGTACATGTCCAAAAAACTAAATACAGCACAAAGGAACTATACCGTCATTAAACGCGAATGTTTAGCTGCGGTTGAAGCCATACAAAAGTTCCGCTGTTAGCTAGAGTTACAGGAATTCGAGGTAATCACGGACCATTCGTCGTTAATTTGGCTCATGAAACAACCCAATTTAAGTGGTAGGTTAGCACGCTGGGTTTTCAAACTTCAGTAGTATAAATTCTCAACCAGTCATCGAAAAGGAAAAGACAACGTAGTAGATGCACTAAGTAGAATGTATGCTGAAGAAGTTGCTTCCATAGAATTGGCAGAAGAAGAAATTGATTTGAATTCCCCACATTTCGAAGACAAGGATTATCTAGATTCAAAAACCAAAATCTTACAAAATGAAGCCCAATAACCGGATATAAAAATCTTGGAAAAGTACGTGTATATCCGAACCGAACACCCTACAGGAGACTTACAACAGGAAACAAATTCGTGGAAACTATGGATACCAAACCAGTTAAAAGAAGCTGTAATAAAACGCGCACATAGTTCAGCAGTTACAGTTCATGGCGGAATGCAGAAAACTCTAGAACTAATCCGTCGAAACTTTTATTGGCCTGGTATGGTCACCGACGTTCGAAACTTTGTTCGTCCGAACCGAACACCCTACAGGAGACTTACAACAGGAAACAAATTCGTGGAAACTATGGATACCAAACCAGTTAAAAGAAGCTGTAATAAAACGCGCACATAGTTCAGCAGTTACAGTTCATGGCGGAATGCAGAAAACTCTAGAACTAATCCATCGAAACTTTTATTGGCCTGGTATGGTCACCGACGTTCGAAACTTTGTTCGTCAATGCGAAACCTGCAAAGAAACCAAAAACCCTAACACAACTTTAGCACCATAAATGGGAAAACAGGCAGTGTCAACCAGACCTTTTCAGCGTCTCTATATTGATATTCTGGGTTCATATCCAAGGAGTAAAAATGGACATATAGGTTTGTTGATAGTTTTGGATCACCTTAGTAAGTTCCATTGGTTATGCCCCTAAAAAAGTTTTATTCATCATCAATTCAAAACTTTTTATTGACACAAATATTTCATATTTATGGGGTTCCCGAGACCATAGTAAGCGACAATGGCTCACAATTTCGCTCTAATGATTTCAAGGCTTTTTTGACAACACTAGGTATTACTCATGTTTTAACTGCCCTATACTCACCTCAGTCAAACGCGTCAGAACGCGTCAATAGATCAATTATTGCAGGAATTCGATCATTTTTGAAAAGCGTTCAGGGATTATGGGATGAGAATATCAGCTCCATAAGTTGTGCTCTGAGAAACTCATACCACCAGACAATAAAATGTTCTCCTTACCATGCCTTATTTGCAATGGATATGATTACCCACGGGTCGTCATACAAATTGTTATCCCAAATTGGTATTTTAAATGAACCTATTAACCCGCTAAACAAAGATGACCAACTTACAGTTTTACGAAAGGATATTAGAAAATACATTAAAGAGGCTTATGAATCTAACAAACATAGATATGATTTGAGAACCAGACCAACTACATTCAGTGTTGGGCAAGAAGTTTATCGAAGAAACTTTTCCCAAAGCAACTTCGAAAAGCGGTATAATGCAAAATTAGCCCCAGTTTTTATACCCTCCACCACCATCAGTGGTGATAGAGGGTATATATAAGTTTGTCATTCCGTGTGTAACACCAAAAAATATTCATCTTAGACCCAACAAAGTATATATATTCTGGATCCTTATGAAATTCTGAGTCGATTTAGCTATGTCCGTCTGTCCGTCTGTCTGTCTGGTTAAAACACGCTCACGCTAAAACTAAGCAAATAAAATCAACCAAATTCACTGAGAGTATTCATTGTTTTCCTAAGCAGTTTGGTATTGAAACTCAGCAAAATCGGTTCACAACGTAAAAAGTTATGAGTAAAAATTTCAGACTACCTCAAAAAAATTAAGTTTTTTTCCCCAATTCTTGAGTAGTTTTCTCAGAAACTACGAAAGATAATTCGACAAATTTTGTCACAGATTATTTTGTCCATATATAGATTAATTATGTTTAAAATTGTAACAATCGATCCCAAATTTCCCATAGCCCCCATACAAAGGTACATATTCCCGGAAATTAATTTATCGTTAATAACTTCCTCAAATATATCGGTATCAACACAAAATTTTGTACATATTGACTTTATATGAACAGGAATTAAAACCACCGACTTAGATCTGTATCGGTCCACAATTGGTCATAGCTCCCATATAAGGTCCACTTTCGAAAATCACTTAAATGAACATATTTTATTGAAAAATAAAGCTATCGGGATAAAATTCGACATGAATATGTTTTGTATATACATAAATCATTCTACGGAAGTTTTTTCCGGATCGGTCCATAATTGGTCATAGCTCCCATATAAGGTTCACATCCGAAAATCACTTAAACGAGCATAATTCATAGATAAATAAAGCTATCTGGATAAAATTCGACATGAATGTGTTTTGTGTGTATATGAATTACTCTACGAAATTTGTTCCGGATCGGTCCATAATCGGTCATAGCTCCCATATAAGGTCCACATCCGAAAATCACTCAAATGCGCATAATTCATTGATTAATAAAGCTATCAGGGTAGAACCCGAGGTGAATATGTTCTGTATATAGATATAAATCATTCAGTGATATTTTTTCCGGATCAGTTCACAATTGGTACTAGCTCCCATATAAGGTCCACATCCTAAAATCGCTTAAACAAGCCTAATTCATTGATAAATAAAGCTATCGGGATAAAATTCGATATGAATATGTTTTGTGTATAAATATTAATTATTTTACGAATTTTATTTTTTTTCGGATCGGTCCATAATTGGTCATAGCTCACATATAAGGTCCTCATCCGAAAATCACTTAAATGCGCATAATTCATTGATAAATGAAGCTATCAGGGTAAAACTCGACGTGAATTTGTTTTGTATATGTAAATCATTCGTGAAAAATTTCCACATCGGTCCATAATTGGTTACATTCCATATAAGGAATTTTTTCAGCATCGGTCCATAACTAGCTCCCATATAAGGTTCACTTCTGAAAACCACATAATACCACATAATTTATTATTAAACTCGACATGAGTATGTTCTGTGTATAGATAAATCATTTTGAATTTTTTTTCGAATTGGTACATTATTGGTCATAGTTCCCATATAAGTTATTGGCAGGATCGGAACATAATAGGTCGAAGAATAATCGGTCGATATCTGAAAATCACTTAATACAAATGTTTCTTGTCCTAATCAAAATTAGTTACATACATACATGCATAAATAAGTTACAAAACAAGTCAGAGTGCTATATTCGGCTGAGTCGAATCTTAAGTACCCTCCACCAGCTACTTATACATATATTAATACTTTTCTAATTGATCAAATATTTGTAGAAATAAGTTTTCTCATGTCTTGAATAGAAAAAATACAAAGATTTAAACAGCTTAAATCTTTTACAATTCCATGATTTATTGAACATTACAAACACCATTTTCTTTTTATTTTTATAGCGCTTAGCGATATTTAGTAATTTGCATGTATGCATGTGTGTAAAAGATTTAAGGATTTTCAAAATAAATATATATAATTTTGTTCTACACAAATTGATAATGCAACGAGTTAACTACGGTTAAAGCGCTTTTAGGGGCAGGACATAGTATGGGAGATATGACCAATTATAGACCGATCGTAAAAAATTTTTTAAGCAAAATTTCTGTTCATAAAAGCTATATTTCAGTCAAATTTTGTATCTATATCGTAATTTAGTAATAAGTAATGTGTGTTTAAGTGATTTTCTGAAGGGAACCTTGTATGGGACCGACCGCACCTATGTTATGAACCGATCGTGAAAAAATCTTGAAATAGAATTTTTGTATACAAAATTAATATTTGGGCCAAATTTTTTATCAATAGCTTTATTTGGTAATGAGTAATGTGCGTTTAAGAGATTTTCGTAAAAGGACCTTGTATGGGAGCTATGACCAATTATGTATATAAAGACAAAATTTAAAAATTCTGTATCTATATCATTATTTGGTAATGAATATTGTGCATTTAAGTGATTTTCTGGAGGGGAGCTAGTATAAGAGCTATGACCAAATATGGACCGATCGTAAAACAATTTTATAGTTTAATTTATGTATATAAGAGCAATATTTTTGCTAAATGTATGGATATCAATATTTTGTAATGAGTTATGTGCATTTAAGTGATTTTCGGGAGGGAACCTTGTATGGGAGCTATGACCAAAGTTGGACCGATCATGAAAAAATGCTCAAATAACATTTCTGTGTACAAAAGTAGTATTTATGCCAAATGTTTTATGGGTATCACTATTTGATAATGAGTTATGTGCCTTTAAGTGTTTTTCTGAAAGGGACTTTGGGAGCTATGATCAATTATGGACCGATAGGAAAACAAATTCACAGTAATATTTGTCTGTATATGAGCAATGCTTGTGCTAAACTTTATATAAATATCTTAATTTAGTAATTAGTTATGTGCGTTTAAGTGATTTTCGGAAGGGGACCTTGTATGGGAGCTATAACCAATTATGGACCGATCGGAAAAAACTTTCACAGTAATATTTTCGTGCATATGTGGATATCTTAATTTTGTAATGAGTTATGTGCGTTTAAGTGATTTTCGGGAGGGGACCTTGTATGGGAGCTATGACCAATTATGGACCGCTCGGAGAAAAATTTCACCGTAATATTTTCGTGCATATGAGCAATACTTGTACCAAATTTTATGTGGATATCTTAATTTTGTAATGAGTTATATGCGTTTAAGTGATTTTTGGGAGGGGACCTTGTATGGGAGCTATGACCAATTATGGACCGCTCGGAGAAAAATTTCACAGTAATATTTCTGTGCATATGGGTAATACTAGTACCTAATTTTATAGGGATATCTTAATTTAGTAGTGAGTTATGCGCGTTTAAGTGATTTTCGGGAGGGGACCTTGTATGGGAGCTATGACCAATTATGGACCGATCAGAAAAATCTTTCACAGTAAAATTTCCTTGCGTATGAGAAATACTTATAACAAATTTTATATGGATATCTTAATTTAGTAATGAGTTATGCGCGTTTAAGTGATTTTCGACCAATTATGGATCGATGGAACAAAAATTTTACAGTAATATTTCTGTATGTGAGAGCAATACTTGTACCAAATTTTATATGGATGTCTTAATTTAGTAATGAATTATTTGCGTTTAAGTTATTTTCGGGAGGGGACCTTGTATGGGAGCTATGTCCAATTATGGACCGATCCAGAAAATTTTTTCTCTGAATGAATTCTATTCACATAAGATTTTAATTTGTAAAATTTTGTAAAGATTTCGAAATTGTGACGGAAGTTATTAACAAAAAATCCATTTTCCGGGAATATGTACTTTTGTATGGGAGGTATATGAAATTGTTGACCGATTCTGGCAATTTTCAGCAGTAGTCAAGCTCTTGTGTAGAAACGAATGTATGGTGATTTTCATGGAATTATCTTGCATAGTTTTCGAGAAAATTACATCAGAATGTGTAAAAAATGCTTATTTTTTTCGAGGTTGTTTCAAATTTTGATTCATAACATTTCCGGATGTGAACCGATTTTGCTTATTTTCAATACCAAACTGCCTAGGATAATAATAAATATTTTGGGTGAATTTCGATAATTTTTGTTGCTTCGTGTTAACGTAAGAATGTTTTGTACAGACAGACAGACGGACGGACGGACAGACGGACATAGCTAAATCGACTCAGAATTTCATAAGGTCCAAGAATATATATACTTTGTTGGGTCTCAGATGAATATTTCTTGGTGTTACACACGGAATGACAAAGTTATATATACCCTCTATCACCACTGATGGTGGTGGAGGGTATAATGATAAATAGTATCTTAATTACGGACACAAAACATGTGCCGGGTTTTACAGTTCTCCATAAGGAAAATAAAGTACTTAAGTACTTAGTATGTACTTTAATACTTAAGTAAAATTTATTTCTTTAGTATAAACTATAAATTCGGCCCTATAACATATTTATTTTGAGTTTTAATAAAAAGTAGTTTGCAGGTGGAGGGTATTTAAGATTCGGCAGTGCCGAATATAGCAATCTAACTTGTTCTGAAATCATAAATCCGGGAAGTAGGCAATACTATTATGTTCTCGAAGATGCAAATGGCAAAGTTGTAGGTACATTTCATGCGAAAGACCCATAATACATTATTTAATAATTTTATTTATATTTCGGAGAAATGTTTACACATATACCTAAATTGTTTCCACTGGTTTTAAAAGTTACTAATTTAGATTGTGTTGCAACTTTCTTTCATATTCTCAATAATAATGTTTATTTGATAAGATTTAATACTATGAATATATGTATGTTAGTATATTTCCTAGATGTGCCATTTGTAAGAGAGATATTCGCAAGACTTTGTGTTAAAAGAAATTTTGAAAGTCTTACATACTATTTGTAAAGTTTGAAATTCTAACACCTAATTCCAACCAAATATTTTATTTCCATCTAATTCTGTACACCACGGGTTAAGAATTATCCGGTTTGTAAGGTTCAAAGAAAAATTTAAAACTTTTCGTACAAAACATACAGAATAAACGAATATTTATAAGCACATAAACTATCTTATTTATATTATTTTCTCAATATCAAAAATTGTAAATATTGCATTAAAAGCAATATTAAAACAATACATTTTATTTTTAGCTTGAATTGTCTATGGGTGTGAATTTTGTTTTGCAAGCATTAGTAAATCCATATCTATATATATAAAAATGAATGTGTGTTTGTTTGTATGTTTGTATGTTTGTATGTTTGTATGTTTGAACGTTATAGACTACTAAACGGCTGAACCGATTTTCTTGAAATTTTCACAGCATATTCCTGCATGTCTGGAATAGGTAATAGGCTACTTTTTATTTCGAAATTTCAAGTGGGCGATGAGCCACGCCCACATTAAGAAAATATAAAATCTGTATATTTTAGATAATATAACAGTTAGAGTCCTCAAATTTTGTCGGAGCCATTTTAGTGTCAATATGATCATTTAGGACAAAAAGTAGGCGGACTAGCATTAGGGGGCGTGGTACCTCCCATATAAATTAAATACAAAAATTGTTTAACTTTGACATTCATGTGAACATTTAGAGAATAACGGGCGGACTTTCAATGGGGGGCTTGGCACCACATATATGAATTAAATACAAAATTTCGTGCATCTTGGAAATTCTTATATTATTCAAATTTTTTGTAGATAGATAGAAATTGGCGATAGATAGAAACTGGCGAACTTGCAATAATTTGCTTGACATCTTTCATATGTAACATATAATAAATCTGGTATTTATTTATACATATTCCTTTTAGGGTAGCAAAGCACACTGGGTATAGCTAGTATATATATATAAATGAATGTGTGTTTGTTTGTATATTTGAGCGTTATAGACTACAAAACTGCTGAACCGATTTTCTTGAAATTTTCACAGCGTATTCCTGTATGTCTGGAATAGGTAATAGGCTACTTTTTATTTTGAAATTTCAAGTGGGCGAGGTGCCACGCCCATATTAGAAAATATTAAATCCGTATATTTGAGATAATATAACAGTTAGAGTCCTCAAATTTTGTCGGAGCCACTTTAGTGTCAATATGATTATTTAGGACAAAAAGTAGGCGGACTAGCATTAGGGGGCGTGGCACCTCCCATATAAATTAAAAACAAAAATTCGTTTATCTTAGAAACAATTACAGTTAGAATCTTACATTTTTGCACAAATAACTTTAACATCCATGTTAACATTTTGGGAAATAAATTGGCGGACTACCCATGAGGGGAGCGGCACCTCCCATATTAATTAAATGCAAAAATTCGTTTATCTGGGAAACTAATAGAACTAAATTCTTCAACTTTTGCACTAAGAACTTAAATATTCGTCTGAACATTTTGGATGAAAAAGATCGGACTTCCATCTGGGGGGGCTTGGAGCCCCCATATGAATTAAATAGAAAAATTCGTATATCTGAGACACTATTAGAGCTAGAATCTTCAAATTTTACTTGAAGAACTTTGACATTCATCTGAACAATTAGAGTATAACGTGCGGACCTTCAATGGGGGACTTGGTACCTCCCATAATAATTAAATATAAAATTTCGTTTATATGGGAAACTAATAGAACTAGATTCTTCAAATTTTGCACAAATTACTTAGATATTCATCGGAACATTTTGGAGAAAAAAGGGCGGGCTTTCATCTTGGGGGCTTGAAACCCCCACATGAATTAAATAGAAAAATTCTTATATCTGAGAAACTATTAGATGTAGAATCTTTAAATATTACATGAAGTACTTTGACATTAATGTGAACATTTAGGGAATACTTGGCGGACTTTAAATGGGGGACTTGGCACTTCCCATATTAATTAAATACACAAATTCATTTATCTGGGAAACAAATAGAACTAGATTCTTCAAATTTTGCATAAATTACTTTAATATTCAACTGAACATTTTGGGGGAAAACGAGCGGACTTTCATATGGGGGGCGTGGAGCCCCCATATGAATTAAATAGAAAAAATCGTATATCTTAGAAACTAATAGAACTAGATTCTTCAAATTTTGCAGAAATTACTTCAATAATCATCTGAATATTTTGGAGGAAAAAGATCGGACTTTCATCAATAGAAAAATTGTATATCTGAGAAACTATTAGAGCTAGAATCTTAAAATTTTACATAAAAAACTCTGACATTCACGTGAACATTTAGAGAATAACGGGCGAGCTTTCAATTGGGGGCTTGGCACCACATAAATGAATTAAAAAATTTCGTATATCTTGGAAACTATTATATTATTCAAATTTTTCATAGATAGATAGAAATTGGCGAACTTTCAGTAATTTGCTTGGCATCTCTAATATGTAACATATTGTAAATCTAGAGAACTATTGCAGTTAGAATCTTCAAAATCGTTAAGTGGGTTTTTTATTTATACTGCTTTTAGGGTAGCATAGTAAAGCTAGTTTAATATAAAAGGTGTAATATACTCTTCATTTGAAGTATGAATTGAATTACAAATTTTGTAAAAACAAAACAAATTGATTATATTAGTTATACTAGAGTGCACGTTTATGTGACTATGTATAATTCTTAAATAATATTGTTAACTAGTGTTTATAATAGTTTAAAACTGTTAATTAATGCAAAGAAAAACAAGTAAGAAATTATAGTCGGTCGAGGCCAACCATATAATACCCTACACCTTTGACAAAAATATAATGTGATTTAGTTGCCATAATAAAACATTTAAGTTGAATTGTACCTTGCCTTAGATATACATACTTAAGTCGTTTATTGTTGAATAAAATTGTGGAAATTTAAGTAAAATTTTGATGGGGGCTTTTCATTGGGGCTAGGGTCATATGAGAACCTATTATTATGGAATTCGTGAGGGTCATCAAGTCTTGTATACAACTTGGTTTTTGCAGCTTTTTGTCGAGATATGACAAAAAAAATTATGAACTTAAAAGCCCTATTCGGTGGGTTCAGTTGCATGGGGGCTAGGTGAAATAATGGACCGCTGCTAACCATTTTCAATAGACTTCGTCTACGATACCATAAAAGATCATGTGCCAAATTTCATTGAATTATCTCCAAAATTGCGACCTGTAGTTTGATTACAAGGATTACAAGCCCTATTGGGGGGTTCAGTTGTATGGAGGCTAGGTGAAATAATCTACCGATCTTAACCATTTTCAATAGGCTTCGTCCCTGAGACAATAGAACCTATTATTATGGAATTCGTGAGGGTCATCAAGTCTTGTATACAACTTGGTTTTTGCAGCTTTTTGTCGAGATATGAGTATATTAAACATAATTATGAACTTAAAAACCCTATTCGGTGGGTTCAGTTGCATGGAGGCTAGGTGAAATAATGGACCGCTGCTAACCATTTTCAATAGACTTCGTCTACGATACCATAAAAGATCATGTGCCAAATTTCATTGAATTATCTCCAAAATTGCGACCTGTAGTTTGATTACAAGGATTACAAGCCCTATTGGGGGGTTCAGTTGTATGGGGGCTAGGTGAAATAATGTACCGATCTTAACCATTTTCAATAGGCTTCGTCCCTGCGACAATAGAAGATCATGTACCAAATTTCATTGAATTATCTTCAAAATTGCGACCTGTAGTTTGATTAAAAGGTTTACATGGACGGACAGACGGACAGACGCACAGACAGATGGACAGACGGACGGACATAGCTAAATCGACTCAGAAAATGATTCTGAGCCGATTGGTATACTTTAAGGTGGGTATAGGACCAATATTATTGTGCGTTACAAACATCAGCAAAAACCCAATATACCCTCCCCACTAAAGTGGTGTAGGGTATAAATAAACAATGAAAAAAGGGTATAAAAAGTACGAAACAGGTGTCCAATAATTTTGGGAGATGTATCCAAAATATTTATAAAAATTTTATTATGTGAGTTAGTTCGAAAGTTATAAAGGGCCAGAAAAGGTACTAAAACCACCTTTGTTACACATTTTTTTTAAAAGTACGAATTTAAAAAAAGTACCAGACACCCATCTGCTCGTTTTAGGATTAGATAGAGGTGCATTTAAAATTTTTTTTGTATCACTAATAGTGTGTAAGATAATTAAGAAAACCTGTTTTACCCGTTTTTTACCCGTAAATGTACAAATTTCCAAAAATCCCTCCTTAGTGGATCTACATAACCAACAAATATGGAAAATAAAAAGATAAAAGTTGCGGTGCAGGGCCTAAATAACCCAGTACCGGCGGAAAGTGTTGATCTACTCGCGAGTCACGTGTCGTCGTCATCCTGCGATCGTGAGCAAAATACTACTACGGAGGTGGGTACCTTGGCCTCCGTGGCGGACAATGCGTCAAGAGTACAGTATGCCACTGGCGAAAATATAGGGGTGAAAGAGAAGGATGTACTCGGAGAGAGCTCTAAGCTACCTCAGCCTTTAAATATAGGTGAGGGTTTCGACTCTGAATCCTCAGATGATAATAATAATACCATTATAGCAAATCCCAAAAAGGATGAAGTAGAGCAAATGGTGAAAGAGGTGAGTGATAGCATAGCTAAACTACCTATTACTAAGAAAAGACTTTCTGGAGCACAGAGGAGGAAGTTGAAAAAGATGCTTCAGGAAATCATAGTTAGTCAATCCCACGACACTCCAAAGGAAAAATCGGACTCTCTCACAAGATCTGAGGCAAAAAGGATCAGGTTTCCCGAGGAGTTGACAACTGAGAATAAACCTAAGAAGAAAAAGAGCTCCCCGTCTTCTAATACACAGTCGAAGCCAAGCCATACTTCACTGAAAGGAATCTCAAGTGAGAATCCTGCGAGTAAGGGTGACAACGCCAAGCCAGATATTCCGAAGACGAACACGTCGGCGAAATCAACCTCGAAGGTAAGGGAATCTCAAAAGAAGCCCCGAAAAACGAGGAAGGAGAAGCTAGACGGAGGAAAAGGAAAAGAGCCGCCATCTTACGCCAAAGTTGCCAGAAGTAGGCACCGGGACGATCTCTGCTATGCAGTTTACGATGCCGGTAATGCGACAGGCAAAATTCCAATAGACCAACAGAGTAAAATAGAAGACCTGGTCAACAATAAGATAGTGGACCATGCAATCGCTTCAAAGGGCAAACAACCAATAGAGACCGAGAGCTGCGAGTTCAGCATGGGCGTGATGTTGATGAGGTTGGCATCTCACCAATGTGTTAGCACCCTAAAGAACTTGGTGGAAAGTATCCCTCCTCCCTGGGACGGCGCTAGGCTGGGACTGGCAAAGAAGAGCGAGCTTCCGGTGCTCTTAAAGTCCACTGTCAACATAAAAGGATGGGGCAGTAAACTGGCTAATGAACGTATACTGGAAATTCTTGGAGGTCAAAATGCTGAGCTGGCCGTGGAAAAATGGGATGTCTTTTACAGGAAAGAAGAACCTGAGGGAACTTTATTTGTAATAGGTATCGACCAGAAATCCATGGCTAGTCTTGCCAAGAATAAAGGTAGGGCTTACTTCGCCTCTAAATCTGTCATATTCAAAATTGGGAAGGTGCCGATTGGAACGGCTGTTACAACAAGCCTCGAAAAGGACACTAAAAAACCTAAGACCACAGCATCAGTATCCACTACTGATAACGTTGAGGAGTCAAATCCTAAAATCGAGGTATTTACCATTAACTCGCCAGAAGAAAGTGTAGTTGCCCTTTCCAAAATTGGGGAGGCGCCGATTGAAAGGGCTGTCAAAACCGGCCCCGACAAGGACACTAAAACACCTAAGACAGTACCCAAAGCATCATTAGCAAGTACTGGCAATGGTGAGGAGTCATATCCTAAAAGCGAGGAGGAAATCACTCACCCGCCAAAAGACAGAATAGCAGTGCTCTCCAGAACTGGGAATATGTCTATTAAAAATATTGCTATTCCTATGCCTGATAAGGACACCGCAGAGCCATCAACAGTACCCACTGCATTAATAGCCACTTCAGGCTATCCGGAGGAGTCAAATGCAAAGAGCGAGAAGGTGACCACCAACTCGCTGGAAGACAGTTTAATGGATGACCATGATTGAGGTTATCCAAATAAACCTCCATCGGAGCGAGACAGCTACCAACGCTCTGATGGCTAAAATTAACACAGGTAAAATACATATAGCTTTAATCCAGGAACTTTGGACGATTCGCAACAAGGTTTCTGGATTAAATCACGTAAATTTCCAACTTTTCTACGCTGATACAAGATCTCGCCCGAGAACATGTATCTTATGTCACAAGAACTTATGTTTTCTCCTCTTAACAGGATTATCAACATCGGATGCAACGGTGCTGAAGCAAGGTCGTGGCAACATATTCATTGCATCTGTTTACCTGTCTTTCGATTCTCCGACACTACCACCAACGTCGGATGTGATGAAACTGGTTGAAGAGGCACAAAGAAAAAATAAGAAAATTGTAATATGTTGTGATGCCATCTCGCACCATGTAGCTTGGGGTAGTACAAACACCAATCGCAGGGGACAAGCCCTCATGGATTTCCTTAATACTAAAGACTTGATAACATTGAACTTAGGTAATAAAGCTACCTTCGTCAATAGAATCAGAGAAGAAGTATTAGATATAACTATATGTTCAGAAGAGCTTATAAACGAAATTCAGGATTGGAGAGTTTCGGACGAGCACTCCTTTTCTGATCATCGGTACATAAGATTCAAAATACTAAGGCCACCACCAAAGCCGATAAAGTTTCGGAATAAGTCTAAAACTAATTGGACAATGTTCGGGACCTTACTAAAGAACCGTTTAGGACAGGACACTTTTCGAAATAAAGAGGATATAGATGCCAAAGTGGAAACGTTCACAAGTGCCCTGGTTGAATCGTTCGAGGACAGCTGCCCTCTGCGAGAGCGGAGATCTGCCCAGGAAAAACCCTGGGTAACTGGGGAGATCCGGAACCTTGGGAAGACTCTTCACAAACTATTTAACCGGGCACGGCGTAAAAAGACCGCAGTATACTGGGATGAGTATCGTAATAAACTTGGTGAATATAAGAAAATCGTTCGAAAAGCCAAACGAGACTCCTGGAAACTTTTCTGTGAACAGGTAGATAGCGTAAATGACGTATCAAAGATAAAAAAATTCCTATCCAAAACTCATGTCCAACCGGAATCTATGATCGATGACACGGGCAGGAGGCTTGAGGATATGGAGGAGACAATGAAACTCCTAATGGATTCTCATTTCCCACCCGGTATATCGAATAACATAGATGAACCGATATTGGAGGAAGGGGAGGGTAAAACGGAAATAGTTATTACAACTGACATGGTTAAAGGGGCAATCAACAGCTTTGCTCCCTATAAAGCTGCAGGGCCGTATGGAATTTTCCCGGCACTTTTGCAGATGGAGGCGGGACAGGTTTCCGTACATCTGTCACAGATATTCACTGCATGCTTAAAATTGGCATATACCCCAGTTAAATGGCAGGATGCAAGCGTAATATTTATACCCAAACCAGGGAAACCTAGCTATGCGACACCTAAGTCCTATCGACCGATAAGTCTTACGTCCTTCCTACTTAAAACCTTGGAACGGATAGTCGATAGCATAGTTAAAAGCAGCATACCATACAAAGACCTTAAATATAAGCAGCATGCTTATGTAAAGGGACGATCGGTGGAAACCAGGGTAGGTAAAAATATCGCTCGCGATCGCTATTTTATTTATATCGCTCGATTTAAAATTCAAAATCGCGAGTTTTATTTTTAAACACACATAAAATTAGAGTTTTATGTGTTTTGTATTCGCTTCGTAAGCGATATTTACATGTTTTTGTTTTTTCAACTCGCTTACGAGCGAGTGGAAAAGGAGTTGAATTCGAGTTAAATTCGAGCCGAAAATCAAGTGTGTGCAAGAAACAGGTTCTGTTGTGGTAGTAAAAAAGAACCAATAATATGGGAAATAATTATGTGTGTGTGATTGTGTAGCCGTAGGTTGTATGACGGTCTGACAAAGCAAAAGTGGGAAAGTATAAGAAATATATTGTCTACCTTTTTATACCCACCCGTGTAATACATCAAATTGAAGCCGATACTATTTATAATATTTTATATGCAATAGAAAATATGTAAGTAGTACTAAATTCGAGATAATGAAGACAATGTCCCTAAAACGTAACTATATACACCTTAGAGCGAAGATGGAACCTATTGTGAATTTCACATAAATATTTCTTATAGGTAAGGTTTGTTTGGTATTGAAAATGGGCAATATGGGTCCACGTTTTCGGATAGCCCCCATACAAGTGGCCCTTCGAAAAGCAACTTTAACAGCCATAACTTGTTTAAAAATACGAATATAGCGATGAAATAAGTAAGTTTCTTATGATAAGTAAGTTTCTTATGAGCGAGTGGAAAACGAGTTGAATTCGAGTTAAATTCGAGCCGAAAATCAAGTGTGTGCAAGAAACAGGTTCTGTTGTGGTAGTAAAAAATAACCAATAATATGGGAAATAATTATGTGTGTGTGATTGTGTAGCCGTAGGTTTTATGACGGTCTGACAAAGCAAAAGTGGGAAAGTATAAGAAATATATTGTCTACCTTTTTATACCCACCCGTGTAATACATCAAATTGAAGCCGATACTATTTATAATATTTTATATGCAATAGAAAATATGTAAGTAGTACTAAATTCGAGATAATGAAGACAATGTCCCTAAAACGTAACTAT